>NW_025372958.1:0-5182 GCF_016433145.1 Gracilinanus agilis
ATATATATATATATAATTGACTGAATTGTTGGATATTTTTCATTAATGGTTCTCTGTCAGCTTAGCAGGAGGCATACACAAAGATCTGTTGTCTAGGGCACTAGAAGACTCAGTGGATTATGGGTCAAGCTGAGGGGAAAAGAAGTCCTGGGTTCAAATTTTATATTGGATGATCCTTAGCAAATCATATAACCTCTGTTGTCTAGTCCTTGCCACTTTTCTGTCTTGGAACCCATACTTAGTGTTGATTCTAAAATGGAAGATAAGGGTTTAAAACAAAAGATCTATTGTTGTCTCTGTGCCTTATCAAAGACTTGAAGTCAGAGATGCCACAATCTATCAAATTTTCAAGTGACACAATGCTAGGAAAAATGCTTAACACATTAGATGATGAGTCTGGACTCCAAGAGATCTTGGTATCCTGGAACTCAATCTAAAAAGACAAAATTGAATAGAATAACACATAAAGTCTTATATTTGGGGTTGCATAGTCACAGAATCGGAGAATCTAAAGCGAAAAGGGACCTTAGAGGTTATTTATTCTGATCTCCTTATTTTACAGGTGAGGAAAATAAGGTCCAGAGAAGATCAATGTCTAGAATGGCTAGACAAAAGTACAAATTTTTAAGTTCCTGGGACTCCAAATTCAGAGTTCTTTCTATTACCCCATGATTCTTCTTAGACTTCAAAAATTCTAAATGGGATAGGGAAGTCAAGGCTAGATAAGATTTTCTAAAATTAAAACATTATTAGGTTGCAAGCTCAATATCAGTCAAGAGTTTATTATGTTAGAAAAAAAACAAACTGGTGCCATCTTAGGCTTCTGTCCACAAGATATTGTGTCTAAGTGAGGGACATGTTGCTGTATGTCATCATTAAAACCCATCTGGAGTGTTGGTTCCAGTTCTGGGTACCACATTTTAGGAAAGATAGTGATAAGCTAGAGTAGATCATAGAGAGGGCAGCCACTGGAATGGTGAAGGGCAGTATAAGGATTGGTGGAAGGAATTGAAGATGTTTAGCCTAGAGAAGAGAAGACTTAGTTGTTGGGTGGGGGAAGTAGACATAATAGATGTATTCAAGTGTTTGAAGAATTGATCTGTAAAAGAAGGAATAGAGTTCTCTTTGTACTATTTGGCTCCAGAGGGACAATGGATGGGAATCAAAGATAAGTACATTTGGGTGTGATGCAGGGAAGTAAGTCCTAAAGGCCTTCCAGTAAGGGTAAATCTCCATTTGTAAATAGGCTCCAGGAAGGGTTCTCTTGCTCCAATTCAGGTTGGAGGAACTGGCCTCTGAGGCTCCCTCCAGCTCTGAAGTTGGCTGGATTATGTGAATGTGGGAAATGCCTCCTGGACCTAAGAGCATGGGTCCTCCAAGAGTAGTTTGTAGAGATCCATCCTTCTGAGAGTCAATGCAAAAGCCCAAAGTATGGCAAGGTAGGACTTTTTCTCATGGAAAAGACTTGTTTCAGTGACAAAGAGAATGTCTGATAAGGAGATTTTCTATTAATATAAGGTAGAACAGCTTCTCTGCAACTCCTGATCATTGAGAGTTGTCCCTGATATTGAGAATTTAAGTGACTCATTCAGGACTACACAAGTGGGTGCTGGACTTGAACCCAGATGTTCCTGAATTTAAGGCTCATCTTCTAGATACTAATTCTCTGGTAGATAGCATCATTTGGGGGAAAGAACTCTGAATTTGGAATTAGAGGACTTGTTTTTGGAATGCTGCCTGTTGCTTACTTTAGGGTCCTTTTATGCCCCACCTCCTAAATATCACACACACACACACACACACACACACACACACACACACACAAATATGTTTTTATACACAAAGCTGCAATCACAGCTATATACAAGGCTCAGAGCCTCCTAAGATCTTGGGGGGACAGGAGGAGAGTATTAGGAGGAATAGGGAACCAGAATAATCTGGGTATGCTTGATATTGTTTGCTGATCAGCTATGGGCCCTTAGAGAGAAGTTTGCTGACCCTTCCCTGACAATCTCTCTTCAACAAATAAGTGACTACTTTGTTGAGGATGTTTGAGAAGGAATTTATGAACAGGTATGGGTATGAGTGGGGCTGCAAGGTGGCACAGTGGATAGAGCACCAGACTTGGACTCATTTTTCCCAGTTCACATCCAGCTTCATATACGTACTGGCTATGTGACCCTGGACAAGTGACTTTACCCTGTTGGCCTCAGTTTTCCCATCTGTAAAATGAGCTAGAGAAGGAAATGGCAGATCACTCCAGTATCTCTGCCAAGAAAACCCCCAATGGGTTCACAAAGAAATGGGCACAACTGAAACAACTGAATGAGAGCAACAGGATGGGTAGGAGTGGGTTGTTTCTGAAATTCCTTCTAATTCTAAAGTTTCAGGATTCTCATCTAATATCACTCAAATGCTGGGGAATCAGTCACCATTTAATTGCATCAGGAGGTGAAGAAGTTTGTTCTTGCTTGGACACCCCATTCTTTGTATCCTTGTGCTAGATAATGGAAAGAGAACTAGATTTTGAACCTGAAGACTTGGGTTTGAATCCCAGCTCTGCTTCTTACTACTTTGTGGATGTAGGAAAGTCAGGGCCTCAGTTTCTTCTCCTGTAAAATGAAGAACTTGGAATAGGTTAACCTCTAACGACCCCTCTGCCTCTCAGATTTTATAAGGTGCTTTTGCCCCACATAGCCTGATTATCTTAAACCGTATCAGGAATGTAGACTGATTGCTGCTAATTCTTTTTTTTCCTGATTACCTAGTTTCTAGTCTGACATCCACAGGCTGAAAAAAGTACTCCTATGTGCCTTTAGTGTATGCTCTCTTTTTCTCCATTTCTCAGAATCTCTAATTTTCAGATATATTTGATAGAGAAGGACAGCCCTCATGATTTCTTTGGTTTAAGGGACTCCCTCTACCATGGCAGCTCAATAATACCAGCTCTGCAAATTATTGTCTTTAAAAAGTTGCCTTGCGCCAATGCAACTACCAACAATTTGGAAATAGGTCTTGATCAAGGACATATGATAAAACCAGTGGAAATGTGCATCGGCCATGGGTGGGGGGGGGAATGTGGGGGGTGAAGGGGAAAGTAGGAGCATGAATCATGTAACCATGTTAAAAATGAATATTAATAAATGTTTAAATTTTTAAAAAAAAGAAATAGAAAAAAAAAGTTGCCTTGCGGTATTAGGTGACTTGCCCAGGATCATATAGCCAAGTATTTGTCAGAGGCAAGCCTTGAACCCAGATCTTCCAGAATGGCTATTTCTGCAGTGGAGTGTTTTTTTTAATATTTTATACCTTTTTTTTAAAGGCAGGTTTTACTTTTATTGAGTTTTAGTGGTTACAGAGGACATTTTCACAGAATAGAAAAAAGAGACAGACCTGGTGTGAAGAAAAAGATAACACAAATTAATGTTTCTCACCTTCGTCTTTCCCCTCTGCTCTGTCTTCTCCAACTCCTCATAATCCTTCTCCAGGGCAGTCTTGTCCTCTGGAGTTTGTTATCTGCCATGATAGAATGTAAGGTATTCAAGTTCTGGGTTGACTTCATTTTGGTCTGTATCCCCCATAAATAGCACAATGCCTGGCACAAGTTATGTGCTTTTGTTACCTACAATTCAATCATTTCAGCCATGTTTGCTTTTCCTAATACCATCCTAGGTTTTCTTTTTTATTTTCTTCTTTTAAACTCTTACCTTCCATCTTAGAATTAATACTGTGTATTGGTTTCAAAGCAGAAGAATGGTAAGGACTAGGCAACAGGGGCTGAGGGCAGATCTGAACTCAGGACTTCTCATCTCTAGACCTGGACTGAACTTGCATTTGAACTCTGGAAGATGTCTTCCTGACTCCCTGCCCAGCTCTTAGACACTGTGGCACCACCTAGATGCCCATTAAGTACTTTACTGAGTGTTTTTTTTATTTAAAAAAGCTGGAAAACGTTTCTGTAGTCTGATGTTTAAGAACAGCACATTCCACTTCCTCTAGAAAAGACAGGATATGGGAAAAAATGAGTGTGTGTTTTTCTGGGATTGGGTTAATGATGGTTTCTTTTCTATCCCTATGGCACCTGTAATCTAGAAATTGCTTCGTGTATGTTTCACTGAAGTCCTCTGGAAATCAAGTCAGGACCTTGGGTGATCACATCCTTGCCAAGATTGAAGTTTAAAGGGAGAGAATGGGTTATGAAAAAACTCACTATAAATCAGTGGATATAGATTCTAGGTGTAGGTCTGTGCCTGTGACCAGTGATTAGATTCATTTTTCCTCATCCCTACCTCCAAGCTCAGGCACTGTTTCCCTACTCACACATCCACACATACCAGTGAGCCTTTCCAAGGATGAAGATAAACCCTGACCCTCCTTTTTATTTGGTTTTCAATTCCCATCATGCTCCACTCCTAGTAATGAGCAGGCTGCCATCCAAATTGTCCAGACCTGTGATTTTGTTAGCATAAGGAATTCCAGAAGAGGAAACTCACCCTTTAAGGAGACAGACCCTCACCTAGGCTGCAGCCACAGTCTTCAATTGCCTGGGGCAGGTAGAGATAAAGTGGATTTCCCTTAGTGTTAGACCCGGACTTGAATCTAGGCTTTTTCAACTTCAAGGTCTGTTCATTATCTATTCATGACTCAGAGTTTTGGTTTGTCTCCAAAAGGCATTAAAAACTTGGGAGGGAAGGTGTCTCCCAGCAAAGCCTCTGTCCCTTTCCATATGGTTTAGCCAGTCACTCAGTGAGCATTTATTTGTTAAACACCTATGCTGGACCAGGCACCATGCTAAGTGTTCAGGAAACCAGGAAATGCAAGGGAAACACTTTGATGATGAGGAGGAGGAGGTGGAGGAGGAGGAAGAGGATGATGATGATGATGACAAAAATAATAAATACCTCATTTCTTTTTTTGGTTCATGCATTTATCTCAAGCTACTGCTGAGAGAGAGAGAGAGAGAGAGAGAGAGAGAAAGAGAGAGAGAGAGAGAGAGAGAGTGTGAGAGAGTGAGAGTGTGTGTGTGTGTGTAAATCTAATGTGGCTAAAGATTTTGTACTTAATATCAACACTGATAGCATTTATCCTTCCTTCCTTCCCTTCCTCCTTTCATTCTTTCATTCATTCATTCTTTTTTTCTTCCTTCCTTCCTCCCTCCTTCTCTCTCTCTCTTTCTTTTTCT
>NW_025372959.1:0-4911 GCF_016433145.1 Gracilinanus agilis
ATAATATACAATACACATAATATATAATACATATATTATATACTAATATTGGTTCCAAGGCAGAATAATGGTACTGCTCACTGCAGCAGCACATATACCAAGGCAGAAGAATGGTAAGGGCTAGGGGACTGGGGTTAAGTGACTTGCCCAGCTAGGAAGTGTCTGAGGTCATATTTGAACCCAGGACTTCCCATTTCCAGGCCTGGCTCTCTATCCACTGAGCCACCTGGCTGCCCCTATAGCTCATAGTTTTAAAGAGGAGGAATTTAAAGCACAGATTGCTGATAAGAATTACAGCAAAGTCACAAATCTAGAAAATGTCTATCAGGGCTTAAGCCAAATACAGCACTCTTTTCCTTAAACCATGCTTGCCTTCTGTTGCAGTTTAAGATTTACAAAGTACTTTCCTCAACAACCCAGTGAAGTAGAGAGGTCAAAGGTATTTTACAGATGAGTACACTGAGACCAAGAAGTGAAGTGACTTGCCTGCAACCCTCACAACCAGGAAGCATCAAAACCAAGACTTGAATCTAGGTCAACTGATTCCAGGTCCTACTCTCTTCACACCACACCATCCCAGCTACCTTTGAGGGAGCTCCTCTATCTTGGTCCAAATTGTCTGGGGGTCTGAAAACTCGGAATTTAAAGGGGAAGGAGAGGAAACTAAAGTAAAATAGTAGTCATCAAGTCACTTCCCCATGTAATACCATATTTAATGATTCAAAAGGAAAAATTTGCTAGTATTGAAATTTCCTTTGGGCACATCTATCTTAGAATCCTTCCTAAAAGCTACAAAATGAAATCTGGCACTTTTCAGGGTTGTTTGGCTATAGAAGAGAAGGCATTTCATCCTTGGCTTCTGTTATGGTCAGTCCTAGGGCCAACTAGACACCTCTGCTTGTCAGGAGAGCCAAAATGAAAGAGGTGACTAAGGGAAACTATTTGGAAGTGCCAAGAAGGTTCTGTACATGAAGAGAAGGCTGAAGGTCAACTTAATAAATCCTGGGTCAGTGAAATCTGTCCTTTCACAGTTTTTCTAGGCAGGGCCAGGTCCAAAAAGAAAAGGGTTATATGGAAGACTCCTGGGATATATAAGGAAGAGTTTCTAGGATATGGGTGTCAGTATGAAAGGGAACTCAGTTGATAAAATTAATCCCCTAATTTTATACAAAAGTAAACTGAAGTCTAGAGAAGAAAAGTAGCTTGCCCAAGACCGCATTGGTAGTTAACAGCAGAGCTAAGATTGGAATACAAGACTCCAAGACCATTGCTCCCACTAGGCTAGGCTGCTGGAGGACCAGGATCGTTTCTGATCTCACCCCTAGAAATGGGAGAACTACTCACAAGTGTCCCAGACCCTACTCTTTCCCACCAGCTGGGAAAGCAAAGTCCAGCTCTTGGAGAAAAGGAGGAAGAGAAGACAGAATTTGGAGCCCAAAGGGCCAGTCAGAGAAGTAGTGTTCATGGAGGAATCCATATGTCCTCAGCCTCTTTCCTCCCTCTTCCTAATCCCAGGCATCATTGAGCCCTTTCCGCCTGTGAGATCCTTAAATCCAGGCCAGGTTTTCATGCCGCCTTTATCAGCCCTGAGTGAATGAGCTGTGGCCAGGTTGGTTAATCTGGACCCGCCGGGAGTCTGCAATGGCCTGGGCAAAATTCTGGCACGGAACACAGTCCCTGGGAGTGAAGCCCCAGGGCTGGACAGGGCCGGGCAGGGCTGGTGGGGTTGAGTCTACAGGTTCTTTCTGGAGCCCTGGCACCGCTGGCTTTCAGTCTTCAGAGTATTCCTGGGACTTCTGATGCCTTGAGTATCTCCAAGCTCTGGGGGAAGGCCAGGATCCAAGGACCTGTTTGCCAGCCCCACGCCCTCAAAAATATCCCCACTTTGCGTTCGAAGACTAGGCTTCCCCTTTGTTGAGGACCAGAGAGGTGTTCCAGATTCTTGGTCTCAAATAGACGTCAGTACAAGGACAGTGCCACCACCCTGCGGACACCAGGGTGCACTCTTGCACAGGGACGTGGACAGCCCCGCTGCTAAAGGGCGGGTGAGTGGGAGGTGGCGACGTGGGGGTGCGGAGGGGACAGAGAGAACTCAGCTGGGCGTGTGGATGGAAGCTGAGACATCCAGGCTCTTCCGTGTGAACGTATATAGCTTGGGCCAACTGTGAGAGTTCGGAGAGAAAGAAGCCTGCCTAAATCATCTCTCCTCACGCTCCACTATATCTAGTTCTCGACACCCTTAGACTCCTCGTGGCAGTAACACAACTCTTCCCCGAACAATGCTCAGTTCCCCATAATCCTCTCCTCCCCATTCCGTACCCCCTCACCCCCAACCCCTTCAACTCAGAGTCCGATCTTTGGTTATCTCGGCCCCACTAAGGCTCCAAACACCGGGTTCATTCCACGCCCAAGTCTCCAGCCTCTGGCTCCGCCTAGTTCTGCCGAACCCCACCCCTCCTCCCTGGTCCACCTCGGGCTCGGGGCGGGATCAAAAGAGAGGAAGCCCGCGTGGCACTGAGCCAATGAGAGAAGGCTATTCGACCACACCCCTCCAGGCCCCGCCCCTTCTCCATCTGACCTCAGTCTGGCCAGAGCAGAGCTGAGTCTCGGACCTCCATCTATCTAACTTGGTAGGAGGAGTGCCTGTCAGTCCATACCAACCTAGGCATCCCTTCAGGCAGATTGTCTGTCGCAGCCTCCTCCCCTTCCAGAAACTAGAGGCATTTTTCCTTCTTTCTACCTTCGCAGAACTTCAGTATGTACTCTGCCTTTCCCCAGAAGCTGACCCAAAGCCCTTCAGAGGTCATCTATAGCCTTTCCTGCTTCCAGGAGGAGGGAGGATTTCCACCGCACCCCCAACCCCAGCCTAGCCTTCAGTGCCTCCTAGCTACCTGAACCTGCCTCCAACACCCAGAGATTTTACTGATGTCTCATCGAACTCTCTCCTGCCACACTAATTGCTCTGTTCTCATCGGTCCACACTCCCCGCACCTTGGCATTCCCTAACCCATTCCCAAATCTAGTAGCTCTTCTTTCCACTAGAAGGTGACTGGGTGGGGAAATGGTGAAAGGAGAGTCATTAGAGGATGGAGACTATACCGCAGAAGCCTGTCCTGCTTCCCAAACTCTTTAATACCTTCAGACTGATGGACCTAAATTTCCCTAGAACCTAAGGTTGGAAAGGAGGTAATTGCGTGGAGGTGGACAAGGGGCGCACGTGGTCTGCATCCCTTCCGGGATTTGTGGAAAGTAATGCCAAAGTAGGGATAAATAAGCATCATTCTGCCTTAATTCTTAAAAGTCTGGCGACCGTAGCTCTTCCGGGAAACCTGAGGAAGGATCATCCAATTCATGTTTGCCCACCCACTCCAATCAGTGAACTGTGAAGCCTGGCGCTAAAGACACCAAGGGCTCACCACCATTCCTCTGGCTCCAAACTATTTCCTTCCTCCTTTCTGAGCCTCAGTTTCCCTGTTCTTAAAGGGCAGCCCGCCCCCCCCCTTGCGCGTGCGCAACTCGACCTCGAGACTCCCGCGACAGTGAGGAGCTAAAATTCGCTGCCGCCCACCGGCCAGCTGGCCCCACCAGGGCCCGTGGGGGAGGGGACAGGAGCGAGGATATACGTTGTTCGGGGTCTCCAGTCCCCTCCCGGCGTGGCTAGAGGGAGTGGGAACTAATGGTTACTTCGGGCTCACCGGACCCGACTCTTGCCTGGGTCAGTGATCCTTCAGTCTAGCCGGAGCCCGAACACAAACATGTTTACGGCCATGGAGACAGAGGCGCGGCTAGGGTGGCCCCGGGGGCCTCAGGGAAGAAAGGGGGAGGGGTTCCCTAGGGCCATAACTTTCCATTCTCCTCCTCCCACTTAGCACTGCAGAGTCTGTGAGTTGGCCCAGTGCCCCCAGGAACTACAACTGGACCCATTCTTCAGATACCAGGAATCTGTCCAGTCACCTTTGGGATCCAGCGATCCCGCTCTCCTTGCTCCAGTGCCTCTGCAGGACCAGAACCCAGAGTGACTCTAGGCCAAGCCTTGGCCCTCCTGTTCCACATTTACCTGGGCCCTCAGTTTCCCAGACAGGGAGTAAGGAAGAGCCCTGGCCAGAGGGGCGGAGGCGGCTCCGCGGACCTCCCCGCAGCTCCTAGAGCGGCAGGACGCAGGGCGGCGTTTTGGGCGGGTCATTGCCCTAATAACTGGCGGCGGCCCCAGTCCCAGATGGGTACCTTCAGACCCAGCCCCTGTGCTAAAGCTTCGGTGGACCCACGTCTGGGAGGGGCTCGAGCTAAAGCTGAATTAGGTAAATAGGGAGCTGAGGATGTAAGGAATGTGAGTCTACAGCTGGGGCCAAGCAATTTGCCAGGGTCGCAGGGGGCTACGTTCTGGCTTGGCCATTAGCTTAATGACTAGGAGATTGCCACAGCTCCAGATCCTGTCCAGTATTCCTGACCCGACAACCCTCCCAAGGAACCGAGAAGCATCCAGCCCTGCACTGTCCCCTAACCTAAACCTAACCTGAATCCCAAATCCTCAATTCTAGTGCCCCTGTTCCAATAGTGCCAGCCCCAGCCCCATTCTCAGCCCTTCATTCTTGATCTTCATTCCAACCTCTATAGCTTGCTCCGCACCCACAGACCCGCAGCCCCAGAGGACTTAGCCCAAGCAGGGGCCCTGATCCGGGCTGGAGACGAATAGCCAAGACTGGAGCTCTGGGAATGCGGGGCAGTGAATGAGGGGCCAGGATGTTGGAGAAATGAAAAGGACTACGAGGCTGGAGATCAGGGAATGCGGGGCTGGATGAGGGCCGGGGAATGCGGAACCAGGGCTCTGGTGATGCAGGGCCAGTGTACCTGAAGCCTCCGGCGCCGGATGATGCCGGAATCGTCCATGGCGGCGGCAGTGGCAGCAGAAGC
>NW_025372960.1:0-3941 GCF_016433145.1 Gracilinanus agilis
AAGGAAGGAAGGAAGGAAGGAAGGGTATGTGTGAAAGAAATTTACCCTCTCTCCTTTCTGGGGTCATGGGTGGTGATTTTGACTACCTGAGTACCTAGTGAGCCTGAACTTGACCCGGAGGCAAGGATTGTGTGAAGGAAATCTTTAAGTGAATTGGGTCATGAGGATAGAATGGCAGGCAGAAAAAGGCAGCAATAGAGTCAAGAAATCACAAGACAGGGAGCAGGGTGGGGTTCCCTTCAGTTCCCCCTGGTCTGCCTCCCCTATATGGCCCAGACAAAATAGAAAGGCACAGTTGGCTCCTGAGATGTGATGTGTGAGAGTTAGTGGGCATAGAAAAAGTTTGATAAACTAAGGCAAGAGAGGATTTGGCTCTCTTCTCTTCCATGTTTGTTACTGACTGGACTTCCCTGTGAGAGTGGCTAGGGATCCCTAATGGTAGCACCAGAATAACAAGTTAAATGGAGTAAAAGGAAAATAACCTATGTATCTCTCTCCTATTTTTCCATCTTTTACCCCTACCACTTTTGATTAATAAAATTATTAATTTATGGCCAGCCTCATAATTTTCCCTCTTACAGAAGCTAGGAAAAAAGGATTTAGAAAGTGCCTACTATGTACCAGGCACAATACTAAGTACTTTATATATAAAATCACAATAATCTTAGGAGGTAAGTGCTATTATTATCCTCATTTTACAGTTGAGAAAACTGAGGCATACAGAGGAGATCTGAGCTCTAATCTGGCCTTAGATGCTTAACCAGCTTCAGGATCTTGGGCAAATCACTTCACTTTTGTTTGATTCAATTTCATCAACTATAAAATGAGGATAATGACAGCACCTACTTCACCAGGTTGTTGTGAAGCTCAAAGGAGATGTTTTCTGTAATGCACTTAGAACATCATCTGGCATGTAGTTAGTGATACATAAATACTTATTCTTCTCTCCTCCCTTTCCCATCCCTTTCCCTTCCTCTCCTATCCTTCTGTTCCCTTCCCTATCCTTCTCTTCCTTTCCCTTCTCCATAATAAGAGACTAAGACTTGAATTCAGAGCTTCCTGCTTTAGAGATCATATAGTTCCAATTCCTCCTTACACAAGTGAAGAAATTGAAGCTCTGAGATGGAAATCAATTCACTCCAAGTCATACAGAGAACCAAGATTCAAAGCAGCTACTCTGATTTCAAATCTAATCAAAGCTCTTTCCCCTATACCTTGAGGTATATTTTAAAAGCAGCTGGAAGTCTTTGAGAGGACTCTTGTTCTACTGGGCCAGGCAGCCAAAGCAGAAGATGGCTCCAGTTTTCCAAAGGAGCTGACAAAAAGTTCTGCCCTACAGGTTAATGACCCAAGGAGCCCAGAATTGGAACACAAGAAAAGTTGCCAAGTGAAAATTGACTTCAGGACATAACCCACCAGGGACCTATAAATATCATTTTTAAGGTGGGAAAGAAGATGGTACCATCAGAGTAACAAGAGGAATAAATGCCGGGGTCATGCTGGTTAATTGTTTATAGGCAAGGTTCAGAGGACAATTTGCAGAACTTGGGAGACTTTTCAAGTCTGCAGGTAATATTAAATTACACCGGATTGCAATGTAAGAGAAATAGCACTTCCCAAAAGGAAAAGATTATATGATTGACTTGTCTTGTCTTCCTTATAAAATGATTTTGCTGCCAGGATCAGGGGCCAACATTATAGATCTGTAGAACAAGTTTTTGTTTTTAATTTTATTTCATCACTGTGTGGTATTGGCTCTAGCAGAGGAGATATGTTACTTCTATACTAATCCTACATCAATAAGCCTTAAACCTATTTCAGAGTGGAAGAGGTAGAGGTGCCCAAGGGCCCTCCTTACTCATAAACCAAAATGGGTCAGGAATGCACTGGAAGCAAATAATGGCTAAGCACTCTTAGCACCAACAATTCTGAGGAGGGTGCAACAGTACAAATCTTTTTTTTTCTTTTCTTTTTCTTTTTTTATTGATTAAGAAAACTTTTCCATGCTTACATGATTCATGTTCTTTTCCTCCCCTCCTCCTACACCCCCTCCCATAGGCAACGTGCAATTTCACTGGGTTTTACATGTCTCACTGATCAAGTCCTATTTCCATATTATTATTATTTGCAGTGGGGTGATCGCTTACAGTCTACATCCCCAATCATATCCCCATCTATCCAAGTGATCAAGCAGTTGTTTTTCTTCTATGTTTCTGCTCCCACAGTTCTTCGTCTTTCTCATAAGCCCCTCAGAATTGTCCTGGATCATTGCTTTGCTGCTAGTAGAGAAGTCCATTACATTTGATTGTGCCACAGTATATCCTTCTCTGTGTTCAATGTTCTCCTGTTTCTGCTCCTTTCACTCTGCATCAATTCCTGGAGGTCTCTCCAGTTCACATGGAATTCCTCCAGTTCATTATTCCTTTCAGCACAATAGTATTCCATTACCAACGGATACCACAATTTGTTTAGCCATTCCCCAATTGAAGGACATCACCTCATTTTTCCAATTTTTTGCCATCACAGAGAGAATGGCTATAAATATTTTCATACAAGTCTTTTTCCTTATTTTCCTTATCTCTTTGGGGTATAAATCCAGCAATGAAATGGCCGAATCAAAGGGCAGGCAATCTTTTAAAGTACAACAGTACAAATCTTAAGAGGAAAGACACCACAGTAATGATAAAAGGCTACTTTGTTTGAATTGTCTCAGATCTTCCATGTGGCTTTAAGCAACAATCAACTTCTCTATTTTCAGAGATGTTATCTAGTTTCTGGAAAAGTGAGGCTTAACTATTGTCTGTCTCTAATATTCACCAAAGAGACTTTTGTTCTCATGTTTAGGAGGAAACAAGGAAATTGAAAGAAAATACATCAGAAAAAAAATACATAGAATCTGATTATTCATAGCATCAGAAAGTTAGATCTAACTTTACACCCTCATTTTACAGATGAGGAAACTGAGGTCCAGAAATAGAATGGTCTCAAATTCAGCAAACTAGCAGTGGACATTAAAAGCTGGCTTTAACCATGTACTCTGACTCCAGTATTTCAATTACTTTAACCCAAATCTACCAGAGACTATTCTAGCAAAGCATGTAATCTTTTGGAAAACACATATCTAGAATGATAGTACATTTTGATGGCATTAGAGTTGATTAAATTACTAAAGAATCATCATTAATGGTTAGATGTCAATTTGGAAGGATTTCTTCAGTGAAGTATCCTGGCAATATGTGGCAAATTCTATTTAATATTTTATTAATGATTTAGCAAAATCCATTGATGGCATGCTTATCAAATTTGCAGATAACATAAACTGGAAGACATACTGGGAGATAGTTAGGGTTCAGAAAGTACTTGAAATGCTAGAACACTGAATTGAATCTAATAAGAGAAAATTTAATTCTGATAAATGCAAATCTTACCTTTGCGATTAAGAAATTCAGAAGTGGCAGATAGAGTAGCAAGAATGCAGATCTGGTGGAATTTACCAATATGTCTATTTCCAGATACTACCATCCAAATTTTCTGCTGATACCTCATTGCCCTATGGAAATGACCTTGGGTTCTCCAAGGTCATTTAGCACATATGCTTTGGCAGATATTAACAGGAAAGAATGTTTTTAAGTATGGGTCTAAAATTGTATCTAAGTTGTATGAGTATTGTCCTTGATTAGACTAGAGTCTCTTTAAGAAACGGCTAATAAGATGAGACTTTTAGGCATATAAAAGTTTAAAATGCAACTGTCTATCGAGGAATACAGAGATTGCAACAGAAGAATTACCCATATCAAAATCACAGATTCAAGAATTAAACACACATCTAAACATACCTACAACTTCCTGAATCCCCAGAAGTTCTTTAGGAAATAAAGTTTGAAGCCAGTGCTAGGCAGGATAAATCTAAATAGAAATAAAAGAACAGGAAGGAAGGAAGG
>NW_025372961.1:0-7067 GCF_016433145.1 Gracilinanus agilis
TATTTTGAAGTATTTGGTAAACATTAAAGCTCTATCATTGTCATCATCATCATCATCATCAACATCGAAATCATCATCCTTATTATCATCATTATTGTCATCACAAAAGCTTGGTTGGAGATTTTTATAAATCTGAGAAAACTACCCTAAGACCTTTTGCTGCTCCTAAGTATGAAATCAAAGCTGACATCTATTTAACTTTAGCTTTTCTGGCGTTTTGGATTTCTATAATCTACACATCTATGGCTATCTAAGAAGTTTGCACAATGAGGAAATGCAAGTAAGAGATGAGTCAGCTAACTATCCCCTTAAGCACAAAAATCTTCTTTGATATTGACTATATTTTTAAAACAGATTTTTTATTAATATCATCTCTTTTTGAAGCATCCAGATTTCCTCACTGTCCCTTCCTTCCCTTTCTCAGAGAGTCTTCCTTTGAAATAAGGGTTCTTAAACTTTTTTAGTAACATCTATCTCTTTGGCTGTCTGATGAAACCTGTGGACTCAGAATATTTTTGAATGAACAAACTAAAATACATGGAATCACAAAGGAATGTAATTCTACTGAAATCCAGGTGTCAAAATATTAAAAAATGTTCATGTAACCCAGGCCAACTACTCCTATCTAATAACAAATGCTTTTTTTTAACAAAGAATTTTTTTAAAAAAGAAAAGATGTTGAAGAGAAGAACAAATAAGTAACATGGATCAGAACATATAAATAAATTCTCTGGTATTATATACAATATTCTATAGCCATGGCTCTACCCATAGTTCTGTAAGGGAGTGAGGTAAGATGTCTTTTCATTTATTTTCTTTGGGACCACTCTTGTTCTTTATAATTTTGCAACATTCAGTTTTGATTATGTTGTAGTGCTTGTTCCTTCCATATACATAGTTGTGATCATTGTGTTGGCCATTTTTCTTTCATTTTGTTTCCATTCATATGAGTCTTTCCATGCTTCTTTCTTTTCATCATGTTTACAATTTATTATAGCACAGAATTTTATGGCATTCATGTATTGCTATTTAGTTATTTCCACCAAGTAGCATCTATTTTGTTTGTAGATCTTTGCTAACAGAAAAAAATTGCTGTTATAAATATTTTTGTGCCTTTTTTTTGGTCAGTTTTTTTGGCCATGTACCTCATTTGGGTATATGTCTTTTCTAGTCTATTTTGAGACTTGTTACCTTTGGTTTAGGATCGATATTCTTTGAGAGCACTAAGTATGTGGAATTCTAAATCTTTACAGTCAATCTACATTGGTAAAGGGATTTTATTTTTTTGCAATATAATCACTAAACCAATAAAATACAGCTTTAATTCCCATCTCTTATATTACCTATAGGAAATCTTTATCCTCAATAATTTGATTTCCTTTGAAAAGAAGATAGTCTTTGAGACATGTCATCAGTAAGGCATCAGAAAGTAAGACTTTTTGGGTTTACCTACGAACAAAATAGCAAGCATGGACTCAATGAATCATGTTGCCAAATCAGTAGGCATGATTCTGATGTAGTAAAACTCCTAATAAAGACAGACTGAGAGGCAGGGTGATCTAATAAGTCAGGAAAGCCAATGCATCAAGAAGGTCTGAGTTCAAGGGCTGTACCTGACTCATTGTGCAGTGCGGGGTGAGTCCTTTGACCCTTTAGTGTCCGAGGCAACTTTCTTAGATTGTATGCTGTAAAGGCAGCTGTTGATCTGCATTGATGTAGGGAGCTTCTTATACAAATTAAATCATAGGTTTTGTAAAAAAAACACATCATGAAATAAAAACAAATTATGACCATCTACATACCATAGTTTGTTGATTTTAGATAGTCCTGGTAAGATCTAGAACACAGAACAAAAATGAATAAATTCATTAATGAGAGATCTTCTATCTGTTCTTACTTTTAGGAGCTAATATTTGACCTAATGATTAGAATAGGAAATTCTGCCATTTTATAAATAGAGATGTGTTTGAATTTCTGTAGTAATCTTTGAAGTTTAAACTTTAAAAAGTTTGCCCATCACTGGGTTAAAGGGTTTGTGTAGGTCACAGAGATAGTAAAATTTTAAGGAAGAGTTTGAACCCAAATATTCCTGCCTCTAAGTCTAGCCCTCTATCTGCTGCAACATGTCACCTCTTAAATTGTTAGCAAGTGCCAGTTAGGAGACCTTGAAAATCCCATTGTAAAGCAAAGAATAGGCAGGAATTATGATTTAAGGACAGGAAAAAAATGCGTTTGTGTGAAGTGAGTAATTTGTTTATCTTCAGTCATTTTTTAGTCATGTTTGACTCTTTGGGACCCCATTTGGGAATTTCTTGGCAAAGACACTAGAGTGGTTTGTCATTGCCTTCTCCAGCTCATTTTGCAGATAGGGAACTTAGGTAAGCAGAGGAAGATGACAGTCAGTGTCTTGAGGTCAGATTTGAATTTAGGAAGATGAGAATTTCTGGCTTCAGATACAGCACACAATCCACTCTACCACCGAGGTGCCTATAGTGATAAAAATATAGTGCCATTTGGGAATAACTTGTAATCTTTAAAAATGTGGCCAGTTTTCAACTCACTAATCCAAACATGGAAAGAGAAGGGTCAAAGAATACATACTGCTATATGGTAATGGAGCAGAGTGTTATGGTTTATTTTTCCCTAGCAAACAGTTTCCATCTTGTTACTTTTTATCATTTGTATTGTATTTTAAAATTCAATATCCAGTGTATTGTTAGAGTTGCAAGTGTGCTTCCTCTCCCTTGATTTCTAAGTTGTTTAGAATCAACTTATTCCATTCCTCTTTTTTTAATAACTTGGGAGGAATGGATAGATATTGACTTTCCACCTTAGACTACTTCACTTGCACTTTGAGACCTGAATTCACTTCAGAGTTAATGTTCTGAATCCTACTGTTGAGGTCACTTAGCTCTTGCTGGCAAACAGGACTGATGACTGGAAAGATCTGGTGCTTGTTGGCCCAGACAGATTTCCCACAGAGGGTTATCACCTACTTACCTGGGGAAACCAGATCATCTTTGTCAAAGTTTCAGATTTCATTTACTGTACTTCAAAACTTTCTTTGGCTTTTCTCTATTTATCTGACTTACTACCTACTTTTCACTTGGCTTCTAAAGCTGTTTTCTTAATTTAAAATTTCTCCAGGAAAGCCTTTCTCTTATCCAAGGACAGAGAGGTTCATCACTGGGGTTGTATACCAGGTAATTAATGTTTTTGTTGACAGTGACTCCCTGACATTGCCTACTAAGGCATAAACACCGACTGGAGACAGATAACCTGGGTTCAATTCCCAACTCTGATTGGAACTCTGTTTGTGACTTTGGGCAAGTTACTTAATTTCTGTGAGTGGGTCTTAGTTTCCTTATCTTTAAAATGACAAAATTAGGCTAGTTGGTCTCTGATGTCCCTTTTAGTTCTCGACTTATGGTTCTACACTATGGAGGGAGGATTCATGTGAATGAAATTGCAGATGCTTGAAATTATATTAAATAATTCCTTATATTTGCTTTTAGACAATGCAGCCCAGAGATTCTGAAGTAACACAGAAAATCAAGTATCTGAAATTGTGTTGCTTTAGGTTTCACTTAGTCATAAAATTTAATACTTCTCTAATTACAGTATTTTTATGATTATGATTTTTTTGGGGGGGAGGTTGTATTCACTTTACTGCATACTTTAATATGACTCAGGTTTCAGGAAGCTGGTTTACTCAGGAATAAAAAATAATATTTCTTGTTCAGAATGTTCACTTTATGTCTAAATGACTGTGATGTAGCATATCTCAGGTTGATTTCTTAGGTGATAGACATCGATTTTGGTAGAGGTATTCTGGAGATAATACTTTAATCCAAGTAGCTCTTTTTAGACCCCAAACAACACTTTTAAATGCAATCAAAGGCCTATATGTTTGTAAGGAACTTTTTAAGGAACTCAGAAAATGTATAAATGACTGCTTTGGGTTGGATATGTTGGCCCCAAAGGTTCTTTCCAGCTCCAAATTTATGATTTTCTGATCATATATTTCTTGGATTAATAAAGATGGTAATATTACTGATAATAATTCACCATCTCAATTTCTTCTTCATATTTATTACCCAGGACATCTTCCAACTTTCCTGATGTTTTTGGTCATTTTAAAAGTAAGACCAGAAATATTTCTAACATGTAGATCAGTTCTAGGAAGGAATAATGCTGAAAAGGACTTTGTGAATTCTAGTTAACTATTGTGCTTGAAACAGAGTGCCACTTTTGGGGGAAAAAGTTTAGCCTTTTTTTTTCAGTCATGTATGACTCTTTGTGACCCCATTTGGAGTTTTCTTAACCAAGATAGTGGAGTAGTTTGCCATTTCCTTCTCCAGTTCATTTTGTAGATAAGAAACTGTGGCTAACAGGGTCAAATAACTTGTCCAGATCCACACAGGTAGTGAGTGTCTGAGGCCAGATTTGAACTCGGGGAGATGAGTGTCTCTGACTCCAGATCCAGCCCTCTATACATTGTGTCATGCAGCTTCCCCCAGGTGGGAGAAGAGATTTCAGTTAATTTCCCAGTAAGAGGAAGGCTATTAGGAAAGCTGACCTTGTGCCAAATAGTATGCACCACTAAATTTTTCCCTAGTCACTCCCATGGCATAAAGAAGCACCAACAACAGTAGAAAGAATGGTCTTTTTTATAACATGATCCTCCTCCCCTGCCCACAGAAACTGAACACTAAAGATATTCTGTGGTCAATGAAGCAGGACTCATTTCACACTTGAGAAAGAACAAGGACAGAAAAGCCATTTGCATGCATTGCAGGGTAGGTCTAACTCATGGCCAGTATTTTAGCAGCACTGTCTCAACTAACCTAACCTCAGCTGGTCTCCTAACAATTTTTTAAAATTTACATTAAAGAGGAAAGACTTATCTGTAGATTATACCAGGTGGGACACAAAGGTACCATCTATTTTGCTTGTAAGAAAGCAAAATGGTACTATGCTATGAATATGTCTATAAGATTTATATCCTATGGATATAAAAAAAAACTATGGAGTTTTTTTAAAGATCTCTCGAAATCTTGCTTGTGCCCAAATACATAATTCACAGACAAAAGGCATTTGGATAAGAAATGCCCTGATGCGTTAAATTCTAACCATTAAATTTACTTTTTTGAGTAACACAGAAGACTACTTTAAAAACTATATCACTGAATCCTGATTGCTTAGCCCTTGTCACTCTTCTGCCTTGAAACCAATTCATGGTATTGATTAAAAGATGGAAGACAAGGGTTTAAAAATTAATTCACGCTACCAAGGGGATAAGGCATTGTCAATAACTCACTTGAGCAAAAAGCAGGGGCCATACTTGTTCCTCTCTCATGGAAGTGATTTCTCCCTCAATTCATCTTTTAATGCTTCATACAAGTATTTGGCACTAATTGCACCAAGCATATGCTAGTTTGTTTTATATTTGTGTCATTTCTACCTACCTTGAGGATAGACACTATGGTTTATTTCTACATTTTTTCCCCAGTGCACACTGTATTATATATAGTATACACTTAAATGTCTGTTGAATAATGAATCAATTAATTCAAGTAATGAGCTATCACAGTACTTTTCACATGGTAAGAGATGAATAATTTGTTGTTTTGAATTTGCTTATCAGATTACCTAGATGTTAGCTTAGAAAGCAACAACTGTAAAATATAGGACAAGTTAATTTTAATAAAGGCAAGATGGGAAAGAAAGGTTTGAAGAATGGAGCAGTATAGTGACTCTTTTTAGGGGACAATGCAAAACATGAGGGGGGCTAAAATCTGATGAGGGAGAATAAAAATGGGGAGCATTGGTGATAGTGGTAATGGGGGTGTATGTCAGGGGGAAGTTATTTAACAATTTTGTTCAGTGTGAGACCAAATATTGGGACATTTCCCTTTGCCCACTAATGATGAGAAAGTATCATTTGCTAAAGTGTATTCCATGCTCAATCTGTATTTTCTTATCAAATAAAAAATAAATCCCTATATTTGTTTCAGGAGTACATTGCAATATATATATATATATATATATATGTATTTGATAATGGGCTGTAAGATTTGTTTCTGTGCCAAAAAATTTCAAACTGAATCAAATGAATTGAAATGCTCAAATATTTAAAAGGAATTTGTAAAGGAATTTGCTAGTGAGAATTTTATTTTAAAATATTTATTGATTTTTATATGTATTTATAATTTTTACTCACACTATTTCTTTCCCTACCTCAAGGGGAAAAAATGTCATAAATAGGATATCCATTTGGCCATGCCTGAACTGTATGTCTCTCTTTGGAGGATTTCATCTTCTGTTCCTTGGATCAATAGTTTATCTTTACATTGTTCAGAATTCTAGACTTTCAAAGTTATATTTTTCTATAATGTTTTTGTCATTATAAAAATTTCTTCTAGTTTGGCTTAGTTTCCTCTGCATTACCTTATAGAAGTCTTCCTGGTATCTTCTGAAATTTTCCATTTTATCTTTTCTTGTGACATAATAATATTCCATTGCATTTGCATACTATAATTTGTTTAGCTATTATGAATAAGAGACCACACTATAAGAACTTCTATAAGCATTTTATATATATATATATATATATATATATATATCGATAATTTTCCTCTTTTGAAGAATTGAAGATGCTTTTGAGATACATAGGCAAGTGAGAATTTTAAAACACTATATAAATGTTAGCCTTTAATAAACTTACATACATCATTTCATTTGAAACTCACAACAACCCTGTGAGATAGGTCAATTCAATTCATCATTTAAAAATATACTATGTGAAAGACTAGGAATACAAAGACAAAAACTAAACCCTCTTCTGTCAAGAAACATGCATTCTACTTGTCCTATAGATTTTTTTATCCCCAAATCTCAGATATCTTTTCTAACCTTTTTCTGCCACAGTTTCCCTCATTTAGCATCCTGAGTAACTGGTCACGCAGCTAGTGCTTGAAGATCTCTAGTGAGAAAGAACTTACCACTTCTAGATTAAAAATCTCCTTCCTTCCTTCCTTCCTTCCTTCCTTCCTTCCTTCCTTCCT
>NW_025372962.1:0-7046 GCF_016433145.1 Gracilinanus agilis
ATATATATATACACAATATATGTATGTATATATGTATGTATGTATACATATATATGTCTATCTCTCTCTCTCTCTTTCTCTCTCTCCCTCTCTTTCTCTCTCTCTCTCTCTGTTTCTTTCTCTCCCCCACTGCCCCTCAAATGATCTTTATCGTTGGCTAAGAGGGAGATTAATAGCTTTAAAAGATAAGAATGAAAAATATGGGAAAGAAAAACATTTTTATATGCAGAAAATAAATTGCATCATAGGTTGGAGCTAAAAGGAATCTTAGAGAATATGAAATCCAAATCCTTCAATTTATAAAGAAGAAAACTGGTGCATGAGAGATTAGGTGATTGGTTTATATAATTAACTAGCGGCAAAAATAAAAATAAGGAGGCAGAGAAAGAGAACTGGCCTAGAGACAAAGGACCTAGTTTCCAATTGCTTTCAGTGACACTCTTCCATGTGACCTAAAAAAAAGTCAAGTGACCTCCCCTGGGCTTCAACCTCTTTATGTATAAAATGAGGTGGTTGGACCCAAATGGCCTCTGAGATCCCTCCATGATCTTATCAACTTGAACACCAGTTATATTAGGTGGAGTTCAAGGCTTTTCTGCTGAAACGCTTTCACTCAACCAAAAGGACACACGTAGACAATTCATCAGTGCATGTGATTTATCACAAGTGAACAGGTATATCAGTATTAATGTATGGTATTTGTTTCTTGTTCATTGAAACTGAAATAATTAATGCTTTTGGTTTTACCATCATGTTTCCTCATAAAATAAAGAGTAACTCATTGCTTATTTACCCATGGTAAAAAATTTTAGTAATATAATGGAAGTCGAGGAAGAGACCTGAAGAACTTTTCTGTAAATATTACCTGTACAGGGCAAGACTATTGATTTAATGCTCTTCATTTTGATAAGTTGGTGAAACTGAGTATAACCACAGCAATTTGGTTTGAAGAAAACAATAGGATCATATAAAATAACACTAAGAACATTTTTTTTTATCATTTTATTGATTGTTTTTGTGGAAGGGGAAAACTTCCAAATACTGCTCTGTTAACTAAATACATCATTAAATTTAACATTGAAAAAACATTCCTGTGTGCCATAGGAGCTGGAATACTATGCCACTTTCTTCTCTACTAAGGGACCATTTTGCTGTGGCCCTAGCATGGGGTTTGGAATAGGTCCAATCCTAGAAATTCCTAACCTCTAATGAGATAGATCAGACTCTCTTTTCCACACACTTTAGCTCATTAAATTTCCAGCCAGTTGCCCTGGGGAAAACTTTAGTTATAGCTTAGGTTATGGCACATATCTTGGGTATCCCCAAAAGTGGGAAATAGAAAGGTATTTAATGTACAATAAAATAAGGTATAGGATGAGTAATTATTACAATACACATATACACAAAATGAGCCAGCTCTTTTGGATGGTCCCTATAGGCCAATTCAATGGCCTCAACATTAACTTAAATGCTGCCACAACAAATTATATTTCTAAACATACTAATTCACCCTGACAGAGTGTCTAAGCTAGAAGGTTTGCCTCTAAATGAAGATCTGATGACACATTGATATGAACTTCTAATGAATTACAAATGGAGATGATGAGAATCATTTATCAAATTGTCTTTCAGGTCTTAAAACATTTCTATGGAATATGTTCACAAATATATTATTAAGTTATCTGAAGTCTTTCTTACTCCATTACAGTGAAATCTGATTCTTCTAATTTAGTGCTGTTTATCAACATTTTCAAAAATTATTTTCTCTCAGTAATGATTTTGAGTCTCAAGAAAGTAGATTTCTCTATAGAAAATAAAAAAAAGTTATTTTTTAAAATCACTTAGAACCATGCCTTTTATGTGGTAGGATTATATAAGTGTTCATTCTCCTCAATAAATGTTAATTTTACTTATGTATTCTACAGTAAGAGAAAAAGAAATGCTACAGATATTTGTATTTCCATCATATATCTGCTTCTATGGGAAATCAGCTCCATTATTTAAAGTTCATATTATTGAATTATGTATTATAATTATATATGATAAGTATAGTTACTGAAGTACTGTACTGTGCTTTCTAAAGAAGGTAGAGTAAAACAGTAGGGATCAATTCTGAGCCAAGTTCTGATTGGTAGATACCAAAAAAAGACAACTCTAAGTGAAAAGCGTCTTTATCCCATAGTGTGAGTCAAAACTAAAAGGTAGAGTCTTCTTTTTAAAATGTATTTATTTAATTAATTAATTTAGAATATTTTGCTATGGTTACATGAATCATGTTCTTTCCTTTCCCTCTTCCCACCTTCCTCCTAGAGTCAACATGCAATTCTACTGGATTTTACATATGTCATTGATCAAGATCTATTTTCATATTACTAATGTTTGCAACAGAGTGATTGCTCAGAGTCAACATCCCCATCGACCCATGTGATCAAGTAGTTGTTTTTCTTCTGCATTTCTGATCCCACAGTTCTTACTCTGGGTATGGATAGCATTTTTTCTCCTAAGTCCCTCAGAATTGTTGAAAGGTAGAGTCTTAAACTCCCTGATAACTATGGCAGCATTTGGTTTTGCCCTTCTTTTATCCCAGCACAGATGGGGAAAACTACCAGCTGGAATGTGGAATTCTCCAGTGAAAAATCTTATAATTAACAATCCATTGGAAGCAAATTTCCTGGCAATGTAGATGTGGAATCTAGTAGAATTTTCTAGGTGGAAAAGGGAAGAAAATAACATTATTTGATCTACAGGAAGGGAGTATCAAGCATTTTTTCAAGTAACATCTGAAACCAACCCATTCCTTTTTTTGTTCTAAAACAGTTGATTTTCTTAAAGTGACCCTGCATATAAATTCATACTTCCTTTTTTGCCAGCTTAACATGAAATTATATGATATCCCATTGTACTTCAAACATTGCACTTTGATAACAGCTTCTATCAAACAACTGAAAACAACTTTCTATCCTTTTATTGGCTAATGGTGGGAACAGATTCACATTGGCTTCCTGCTCTTTGATTCTCCCTGGTATTGTAGGAATTCATCCATTCTATTTTATGGAAGTCATACTATCCCAAATTCTAATCTTTTCATCATTCTACCATCAAGCTGGCTCAAGATTAAAAGTAGCCCCTGCTGAGAGAGATTTAAAAAGTAGCAGCTATTGTGATCGACAAATCTGCCAAAAGTATAGACAGAGAGAATAGATACAGTAAATATTATAACTGAAGTTCTGTGTTTATGGATTTAATGTTCCTTAACAACTTCTAAGCAACCACTCTTAGAGTAGCCAAAAAGCTACAAAATAAAAGTTTAGGTATCTTAAAGATATAACTGTTAAATTTATTTTAGCAAAATGATCCAACTTTGAGTTAAAAACAAAAAAGTTTAGGAATAAATAAACCACTTTAATGTGATAGATAGTATCTATTTAAAGCCAAGGATTATCTATGATGCAGAAATACTACTAGAAGCTTCTCCATTAAGATTAAGGCTAAAATGAATATGTGCACTAATGTATGTATACATCTATTACATACATACATTCATACACACATAGTCACAAATATTTTTACATAGTTGTAGAAATAAAATTTGAGGGAATAATAATAGGTAAAAAGTAAACAAGATTATCCATTTTTTCAGATGACATGATGATTTGCACAGATTGCAGAGAGCGAGTTAAAATTTAATTGAATCAGTTAATAATTCAATTACAGTAGCAGGCAATGAAATAAACCCCCAAAATTATTAACCTTTTTTGTATATTATCAATAAAATCCATCAGGAAGAGAGGGGAATATAAATTCCTATAAAATAATTATAGAATTATAAAATATTTGCAAGTATATTTCCCAAAGCATGTGAAAGAATTATGTAAAGAATACTATGAAAATTATGTAAAATATTGTTTATTGATATACACTAAACCTTACAGGTAATTCTGTTAAAGAAATCCAACATGAATTATGTTTTCTCTTTGAGAAAATAACTTCATGGGCTTTCAACTCCTTCTTTGGTTTTTCATCATAAAGAATTGGGTATGCCTTTTATTATTATGTCTTGGTTGTTAAACATATGTTTAATGAACATTCATTTTTTCACATTCTAAACTTAATATAGCCCATAAGTCTCCATGGAGCTTAAATCATTTAAGTTTCAAAGCCATCACAACATGTATATCCCTGTATCTTCAAAAAATGTCTTGACTTATACTTTTTGACATGGTGCAAGGGAATATTATATTATTTCTCCATGTTGGAAAATCTTTCTAATTCTTGAACACTTTGGCTTCTCAGGATAATACTTTTTCATCTGTGTTCATCATTCTTTGAATGCAAATATAATGTTCAGGTGCACTGGAAATAAAATATCCCGAGAATATTTGTTTGGGCTGTGGAAAAGATGCTTCTCAGTTTGCTATTTATGCTTCTGTCTTACATATTTAGTTAGATTTTTATGTCTTTGGTTTTGAGGTAGACTTAAAGAAAAAGTGAGTTTCATCATTAAAAACAAGAACAATAGCAATGATCAAACAAAAAAGAAACAAAACTACCTCTTAAAAACCTTTAATATTCTAATATTTGCATTGTCTTGACACTGGAATATTTTTATTGCATTAGTGTCTGTTTATTTTTAATTTGTCTATTCATTGTATTACTGCCTTCAAGAAACCAATAGCATGACAGAAAAAAGCATTAACAACTCTTTTAACTCTATGTTCCCCTGAATATCTTTATTTATTTTCCAAAAATTAGTCTGATTTGCAACATTACTTTTTTTTTCTAAGTTTTTGGTATTCATTCTTTATTTGTGTTGGTACTTCCCTGTGTGCTTCAGTATGATTGATATTATTTCATTGTAGACTTGAATGCTCCCTGAAACACTGGTGAGTTCCCTTCACCAGCAGCATCTGGAATTTAGCTAACAGTTATTGAAGTATGGTCTTTAAAAGATCTTATTTTTTGAATTTCCTATGGAGTAAAATCACAGAAATAAAAATGAACACGAAAGAAATAAATGTATAAAACATCAACTCAAGCTCTCATCTGACAGAAAACTAACTAAAGGGAAAAGAGCTATATATGGTTTCATATGATCAAGATAAAGTGTTCTAATTCACACTAATTTCAGAAATACATAGACATGACTATCATAAAAAGTAAAAATTGTTGCTCCTTCAGTATCATTCACATAATGCTATAAAATTATGAAACAAACAAGTGACAAAACTCTTTAGAAAAATAAGGACAAACTTCCAAAAATTATAACAATATTAATTAATCTTAGTAATTACAATGTAATAAAAATTGTGATATTACCTAACTTAAAATCTTTTGCCATACTGATGAAGTTAGCAAAAAATTATTTTAAAGAACTAGAAAACAACCACATCAAAATTCATTTGGAAGAAAAGAGTCAAGAATCTCAAAGAAAAGGAAAAAATAAAAAAGGGCAAAGAATAGAGGCTGAGTAGTATCATGCTACAAAAGACCATAAAAAGTATTTTATTAGTTTGGAAATGGAAAAATTGATCATTATAAAAGATTGTTCATATGAGACAGGAACAATATAACATGCCAATGTAATATTGTTCCTGGCTCATATGTAGCCATATGTAGCTAGTAGTCTTTGAGTGTACTAGCATAGAGTAGATTTAGACTCATTTCTAACTATATCTATCATAAATTCCAAGACAAGCTCCACAAGGGCAACAGACCTTGGGCAACAGATTGATCCAACAGCAAAGGTTTCTGGAGCTCTCAGCCAGAGATAGTAAAGCAGAAGGGGGTGGGGGAGTTGAACAATGACTCAGAAGATTAAAGGGATCCCTTTGCTGGCTCATAGGGCAAGATTTTTGCCACATTTCTGTTATATAGAGGTGGCAGCATGGAATCCCTGCAAAAATACAGGGTCAGCCTCACCCAGAATTCCAGGGGACACCCCCTGAAGAACTTTGGGTGAGGGGGAAGTTGAGAAGGGTTGAGACAGTTGCTTTCTGGGGGTTGAGGTGAGCGGATCACTGCTTAATGCTCCTGATTTGGGGGGTTCACCTGGGTGGCCATTGTGGCATAAGCCATCTTAGTTTTTACTCAGGGGTAAGCCGGCTTTGTAGGGTTAATCCTTATCAATATCAATATAACAATTATTTAGCGATTTAGTGAATAGATATATTCACTATTAGCAAGAGAGCCAGTTTAATTAAATGCCATTCACCCCCTCCCGTGGTGGGGGGGAAGGGCAGCTTCAACCTAACAGATCAGGGTCACCTTTCATTATTTAAAACCTAATTACTAGGATTTCCGGGTTAAGATGGCGGCAGAGTAAGAAGCAGCTCTTAACCTCTCCTGACCAAAACATACAAAACTCCTCAAGGGGACATAAAAACAAGTCCAGACGAACGGAGGAACCCCACAACGGGGCACAGCGTGGAAGGTACGTGGAATCGAGACATTTCCAGGCTAAAAAGGGCTCTCACTCACTCAATCGCGAGCTGAGCAACCGCCCCACCGCCACCCCCTCCACACTCACCTATAGCTCCGAACCCAGCTAAAAAGAAATAGAGCAAGTTTGGGGCACCCATCGAGTCATCAGCAGCTCCGGGACCTGTTCCTGACAGCAGCAAGACTTAGGACCCCATTAAGTCAAAAAAAGCACGCGAAATCTGAGCGCGCGCGCCGGAGCAGGACGCTGGGCACGCAGAGTGCCGGCTGAGTAGAGGCGTGGGTGGAGGCAGAACTAAGCCTAAGTGGGGAACCAGTGCAGACGGGTATACGACTGTGGAAGCAGCGCCCTGAGACTTGTAAAGAAACCTCCAGCAGAGGATCAAGCAAGAGGGCCCACCAGGGGGCTTGACCTTGGAAAAAACCAGAATTCAGACCTCAGGAGCCAATAGATTGGGAACAGACACTGAGCCCGAGGATAAAGCTGAGAAGCTGCTGGGCTAATGATGGCTACTCAGCATCAGGAGGTTCAGAAGAGAAAGAATAATAACAAAAAGAAGAAGTCTTTAACACTCGACAGCTTTTACACAGAGAAAATCCAGACAACC
>NW_025372963.1:0-6198 GCF_016433145.1 Gracilinanus agilis
TATGGTGGGATATATATTATATATAGTAGAATAGAATATATTATATACATAGTGGGATATAATATATTATATATAGTGGGATATAATATATGGTGAGATAGTTAATATATAGTGGGATATAATATATATGGTGAGGTATTTAATATATAGTGGGATATAATATATATAGTGGGATATAACATATGATATATGGTGAGATATCTAATATATAGTGGGATATAATATATTATATGCAGTGGGATTATATATATATATATAAAATCACTCAGCTGATAAATGTCTGAAGTGGGATTTGAACTTGGATCTTCCTGACTCCAGATTCCTATCTAGCTGTCTCTGTCCCACCCCCTTTTTTTTTTTTTTTAATAGATGAAGCTTTGAGAGGTCCAAGGCCACACTTCAGGTGATAAAGGCTAGGCAATGGGGGTTAAGTGACTTGCCCAAGGTCACACAGTTAGGAAGTTTCTAACACCAGGTTTGAACCCAAACTTTCATGTTTCCAGGCGGCCACCTAGCTGCCCTGACCCGAGTTTTTGAAAGAAGCCAGGGAAACAAAGAGGCAGCTAGGTGGGACAGTGGCTAGAGCTAAGAGGATCTGAATTAAAATTTAGCCTCAAACACCTATTAGCTGTGTGACTCTGGGCAAGTCCTTTAACCCTGCTTGCCTCAGTTCCTCATCTGTAAAATGGGGTTAATAACAACATCTACCTCCCAGGGTTGTGGTGGAGATTAACAGCAAATCCAAAAGTGCTCCATAAATGCCAGCTATCATTATTAGCTGCTGTCATAAAAGGAGTGAGAGCACCACAGGCATGGAGGGCAGCCGGTGCAACGACGTTACAGAGGTGAGAAATGGTGTATTATTTGCTGGGCATGGCAAATAGGCTGGTAAAGCTGGTAAATCGTGCAGTGAATGGTAGTAGCAGAAGCAGGGTAAAAGGTAAGAGAAATAGAAAGATAGGGAGGTTTGTGAAGGGCTTTAAATGCCGGAGGTTTTACTATTTGATTCTGGATGGGGACCCATGTTTCCTGGCTAGGGGTTTCACAGAGTTGTGTGTTCAAGGAGTTCAGAGTAGAAGATCCCCTGCCCTGGGATCAGCCCAGAAGGGAACAAGGCTGCTTCCGTCCATCCTTGGGCTCCCACACTCACTACAGACTCTTTGGTGAGACTGTGATGGCTGTGGATGCCAATGTTAGGCTGATGTCGTGGCCCCGGAGTCAGCAAGCTCTGGGTTCCCAGAACGACCTGAGACGTTTACCAGCTGTGAAACCACCTGAGGAATGTCTCTAATGGTAATAGCACCTGCCTCAGCGGGTTGCCGTGAGTCTCCAATGTGATAATTGTACATAAAATGCTTTGCAAAGCTTAAGATGCTCCATAAATCTGTATTATGATTGGGCCAGTCTCCTTGTTCTGCAGCAGCGGGATCTGAGACTCAGAAGGGAAAGGATGAGCCTGGCACGGTAAGGGGATTCATTCATTAGTGGTCCACCCAGGTCTTCTGGTGCCTGGCTCTTGCATGGTACCAGGCTGCCCTGATTAAATCACACACTGGGATTTTGAGGTCCCGCCCCCAAGTCCATCTTAACCCAGGAGAAGGGGAACTGTCCAGCACTCCAGAAGTAGTCTGTACGATTCCTGGCTTGCCCAGGGCATATACTGGAATGGCAGGATTGCAGAGTAGAAAGAGCCCTGGGATTGGGAATCCTGTATCTTTTGTGGTGCTGCCACGAATGTGTGTGACCCAGGGCAAATCATTTAATTACTTCCAGCCTCCGTTTTCTCATCTGTAAGATAAGTGGTCATTTACACTGTGTCTCTTAGGGGCTATAGAATTTTAGGTTCAGAGCTGAAAGGGGGCCCTTAGACAGCTCCTAGTCCAACCTCCTGTTTACCAGTGAGGAAATTGAGGCTAAGAGTAATTACATACATGACTTGTCTCAGGTCACACAGGTGGTAGGTAACAAAGCTGTGATTTGACGTCAGGTTCTATGACTTTGAGTTGCTTTCCAGAATGACTTCCCTTGATCTTTTGTTCTATGTTCTAAGGCCTGTTAAGCTCTGACATCCTTTGTCCTAAGGCCCCTCCTATTCCTGAAATTCTCTGTTCTGGCTTCCCTCTTCCCCAACGCTTACAATCTGTGTTCTAAGGCCCCTACCAGCTCTGAAAGTCAGGATTCTGAGGTCTCTCCCAGCTCTGACTTTCTGGGTTCTAAGCTTCCCTCCCAGCTCTGACATTCTGGGCTCTAAACTTTCCTCCCAACTCTGATGTACTGGGTTCTAAGTTTCCTTCCCAGCTCTGACATTCTATATTCTAATCTTCCCTCCCAGCTCTGACATTCTGGGTTCTAGCCTTTCTTCCTAGCACTGACATTCTGGATTCTAACCTTTCCTCTCAGCTCTGACATTCTCTTTTCTAAGCTTCCCTCCCAGCTCTGACTTTCTGGGTTCTAAGCTTCTCTCCCAGCTCTGACTTTCTGGGTTCTAAGCTTCTCTCCCAGCTCTGACATTCTCTTTTCTAAGCTTCCCTCCCAGCTCTGACTTTCTGGGTTCTAAGCTTTCCTCCCAGCTCTGACATTCTGGGCTCTAAACTTTCCTCCCAACTCTGATGTACTGGGTTCTAAGTTTCCTTCCCAGCTCTGACATTCTATATTCTAATCTTCCCTCCCAGCTCTGACATTCTGGGTTCTAGCCTTTCTTCCTAGCTCTGACATTCTGGATTCTAACCTTTCCTCTCAGCTCTGACATTCTCTTTTCTAAGCTTCCCTCCCAGCTCTGACTTTCTGGGTTCTAAGCTTCTCTCCCAGCTCTGACTTTCTGGGTTCTAAGCTTCTCTCCCAGCTCTGACATTCTCTTTTCTAAGCTTCCCTCCTGGCTTTGACATTCTGGGCTCTAAGCTTTCCTCCCAGCTCTGACATTCTAAGTTCTAAGCCTCCTTCCCAGCTGACATTCTGGGCTCTAAGCTTTCCTCCCAACTCTGATATGTTGGGTTCTAAGCCTCCCTCCCTGCTCTGACATTATGGGCTCCAAATTTTCCTTCCAGCTCTGACATGTGGCTACTTGGTGAGATCCCAGGGAACCATCAGTTTCCCTGGGAGTCCCAAGTCTGTTGTTCCTAAAACATGTAGCATTTTGAATCAGTGCTGTTTTACTGCTGGGCCCACAACAGTTATTATATCATTACTTGTAATTAGCATTTAGAGACAGGAGGGTTACCCCGACAAGGCCCTTTTGTGTGGCAGCAGAAATAGCAGCGGAAAGCCGTGCTGGGGTGGTGTTTGGCAGACAGCACCCACCCAGCAAGCCCTGGCTTTGAAAATATGCTCAGCAGAAGCAAGATTTTGTTCCTTTTATTACAAATTTTTGTTGTCTCCACCCCCAGCCAAAGTTGGAAGGCATCATTGAGTCAATTAGGCAGCTGCCTGGGAGCAAAAAGTGGGGAATGGCTAAGAGCCAAACATGCCTGGGTGCCTATCTCACTGCTGTCACCATGGCACAGTGGGTCCCTGGCCTACTTGTTCCTGCTACTCTATCTCTTCTTTCAGCAGATTTCCTTCTTTCCCCAACATTTCCCCCTTATTCTTCTGGCTTGATGCTGTGGCCCATCCTCACAGAGCCAAGAGATAAGAGAGATCTTAGAGGTCATCTATGTGACCTCATCTTACAGAGCAGGAAACTGAAGCTTAAATAAATAAGAGAAATTACTTGTTCAAGGTTACCCAACAGAGTCAGGATTGGTACTCAGGTCTAATGATTCCAAATCCAGTTCTCCTACTGTGCCACACTATTCTTTTTCTGAGGCTCAGATTGCTGGTGTTCAGTGCTAAAAAACTTTTTTAGCTTTTTAGCATCTCATCCAGACCCTTTGCTTTTTACAAATCTGGAAACTGAGGCTTAGAGAGGGAGGAAGTTTCTTGCTTGAGGCCATTGACTGAGGTTGTTTGTTTTTTAATGACAATGAATGGGCCTCTCAATTTTGAGCTTTGAGTTTTTCTATTAAACCCAGAAAGTCTCTGACCCTGATTTTATCTGCCTTCACCTAGGTTGCTTACCAGTTGTTTTGGGGGGGCTCTTAGGTACATCTGGTTATGTTTCTAGGGGAAGGAAATCCCAATGATCTTGGCCCAGCAATGGGTTGGATAGGAGGAGATGGCCCTATAGCTTCCACCTCCTTTGGCCTGGCTGTTCCTTTTGGATTTTCCCTCAAGAAAGATGATCTTTGAGCTTTGCTTCCCATCAAAGATAGCTAGAACCAAGCCAGTGGGGTACTGGCCCAGGGGGTGGGGTGATGAGAAGGTAACCTTAGCTTCCTCTCTCTCCTCTAGCCAAGGATCTTTTCCACTTTTACTATAAATACTGCCCTGTCAGCTTCTATGTAGGCTCCAAAAAGCCTATCCAAAGGTGAAACCAGAGTGCCAGGGCTAGGTGGCCCTTAGAACACAGAATGTTAGAGCTGGAAAGACCTTTAGAATAGAGAATATTAGAGCTTGGAAGGGCCTTAGAACACAGGATGTCAGAGATAAACTATTTCTCCAAGGTCACACAAGCCAGGCCAGCACTAGAACCCAGGCAAGGAGGTAGGGAGGGACTGGATCACCTGAGCTTTTCCAATAGGGTGAGGATTTTTTTTTCTGAGCCTCTAACTTCTAATTTGAAAGAAGATTCAGATAATGATGAGGCTGATATGTGCCCTGATTCTATTCATTTGGGCAGAGGTTTCATTACCAAAGAACTCTCACAGTCATTAGCTTTTTTGATCTTCCAAAACTTTTGGAAATCAGGTAAGGCAGGGATTATCCCCATTTAATAGATGAGGAAATTGAGGTTCAGAGATTTATGAAGTGCTTGGTGACCAGCCAGAGGTAGGTCAGATACCTTGGTGGTGGCTCCCCTGGATTAGGATCTTTCTACTCCTCATCACTCCCCCTTCTATCCCCAGAGAATCTAGGATTTCAGTTCCCTCCTCTGATTTCAGTGCCCTAGAACTACAACTGAAATCTGTTCCTGAACTCTTCCCTGGGGATAGGAAGGATCACAAGATCAGAGACCTAGATCTAGAAGGGACCATCCAATTCAGTTCTCACTTTACTCAGGGAGAAACCGAGGCCCAAGGCTGTTGTGACTTTTCGAACCAAAGTCACACAAATAGCGCTTAGAGGTGGGATTTGAACCAAGGTCATTTGAGTCTGGAACCACTGTAATAAGAAGTCTGATTTTCTCCTATCTTTCCAAATTGCTTTTTTTTTTTAAACCCTTACCTTCCATCTTAGAGTCAATACTGTATATTGGCTCCAAGGCAGAAGAGTGGTAAGGGTAGGCAATGGGGGTCAAGTGACTTGCCCAGGGTCACACAGCTGGGAAGTGTCTGAGGCCGGATTTGAACCTAGGACCTCCTGTCTCTAGGCCTGGCTCTCAATCCACTGAGCTACCCAGCTGCCCCCTTCCAAATTGCTTTTTAAAAAGTTTATTGGAACATTTGGGTGGCATCATGGATAGAATACTGGGCTTGGAGATGGGAATTCCTAGGTTCAAATCTGGCTTCAGATATTTCCTAGCTATATGATCTTGGGCAAGTCACTTAATCCCAATTACCTAGCTTTTACTGCCCTTTTGCCTTGGAATTCATACTTACTATCAATTCTAAGACAGAAGATAAAAATTGTAAATTTAAAAAGTATATTGATTTTTTATCTTTTTATTAGTTATTTCTATCTGCCTTCCAGATTGAATCTTTCTAATTTCAAAGAAAAACAATTAACTAATAACATCAGATACAGTGGGCATATTTGACAGTATATAATAACATCCTGTCCTAAGAAATGTCCACCTCAGGGATTTGAAGAAACCTAGTAGTGCAATGATGTTAACCTGTGCTGGCACTCAGGAAGCCAGCCAGATGTGCTTGGGCAGCAGGGAGAGAAGAACCCTGGACATTGAATTAGGGCACCTAGGGTCTAGTCCTAGTCTTGTGATCAATGTATTGATTCTGGACCAGTTGCCTCATTTCTCTGCTTTTCTGTTTCCAGGTCTGTAAAACAGGAATGGGGTCGCACTAGCCTATGACCTTTTAAGACCTTTCCCAGCTCTTAAGAACCAGAGACCAGAGAGGTTCCTGTTTGTAACCCTGAAATCTCTTCCCTTTTATAGGGTCCACCAGGCTGCTTCCCTCCCTCCCTCCCTCCCTCCCTCCTTTCCTC
>NW_025372964.1:0-6455 GCF_016433145.1 Gracilinanus agilis
TCTTTCTCTCCCCCTTTCCCTCCTTATCTATTTCCTTTTCTCTTTCTTTCTTCCCTCTTTCCCCTACTCCCTTCTTTCCCTCTCCCCCTAAAAAAAAAAAAAAAGTGTTGGGGAAGAAAACCCAGACCAAGCAAATAGCCTTGGCTCTCCATGGCCCCAGTGCCAGCCTGTACGCTGGCCTGGCCTCCACATTCAGTCACCTTGCCTTGCCTGCTGGGAGTGGGGGAGTTGGTAGAACCATGGGGAAAGAGGGAGGCCAGTGGCAGAGAACAGATCCTTCTGGGCTGCAGCCACAGAGACACAGCCCTCCTAATCACATCACGTGGCACAGGCATCAGCGGGACAACTTCCTGAACATGCCTGGACTGGATTCACAACAGGAGACTTCAGCAACAATGGAGGGGTGGACAGTAAAGCCAGAACTCAAGGGGAAACTTGGGTGCTGCTGGAGCAGAGGAAGAGTTCCATGACTCAAAGAAATGAAGGAAAGAAGAGCTATCTTCCCTTCTCTTCCCTTCCCCCTAGTGAAAATTATCTCATTAGTTCCAGGGCCTCTTAGAGGCCAACTTTAAATGACACTCCTAATAGGGATTTCACAGGATTAAAGGATTTAAATCCAAAAGGAACCTTAGGGATCATCCACTCATCCTCCTCGAATTTTGAAGGTTGGAAGGAAATGAGAACTAAAGAGGGGCAAGTGACTTGCCCAAAGTCATACAACTAGGAAGTGGCAATATATTCAAACCTAGGTCTTCTGACTCCAAATCCACCTCCCTAATTTGACTCCTAACCATGAGATGGCAAGAAAGTAGACAAGGTAAAACTTTGAAGGGACAATGGGGAAAAAATTCTATATCTATCAATATCCATTTGTGTGTATGAGATTCTTTGCATCCCCATGAACTTGTCTATGAAGTGTTCTTTGTAAAGATACTAGAGTGGTTTCCCATTTCTTTCTCCACTGTGTTCCCATTTTATAGATGAGGAATTGATGTAAATAGGGGTTAAGTGATTTGACCAAGGTCACATAATAAGTCTCTGGGGCTGGATTTGAACTCAAGAGTTTCCTGATTCATGGCACAGTGTATAAAAACATGCATACATATAGGCATATATGTGTGTGTGTGAGTGCGCACATGTATTCCACATACAAATCCACTTAACTTTTTATTTTAGGAAAAAATTCATCACAGGTATAGTATTATACTTTGTCCTTTATATAAGGACTCTGAATATTGATTGCCATGACTGACATCTCCGTAAAATGGTGAATAAGCTCTTAACTGTAGACATAGGGGGTTCCTCAAGCAGCAGGCTCCTCACCTTGGCTTTTAAGTCCCTCCACTAGCTGGTTCAGTCTTTCCAATGCAGCCACATCTCCCACTATTTCCCCAAACAAACCAGTCAGGCTAGTCTTTAACTAACACACACACATACACACACACACAGAATGAATTTCTGAGACCAGACTTTTATTCATTTTGTTCCCCAACATCTTGAATGCCCCTCACCAATTCCTCTCTCCATCAACTCCCATCTCGTTCTTTTTTTCAGTCTCGCTTCTAACATAGGGCCTTCCCTGACTCTTTTAGTCCACAATAATTTTTGCAGTTTCTTAATTTCCTACATAGCACATGTACCTCCACCATGTGATGTGGATTCAAATCCAATATCAAATGCTCTCTGTGTAATCTTTGGCAAGTCACTTTAACCTCAATTTCCTCATCTGTAAAATAACAAAATTAGATTAGATGATGCTCAACATGCCTTCCAGTCCTAAATTCAAGCTCTTATGATATAGGATATAGATATGAATTCAGTGATTTAATTTGACACCCGCTAGGTGCAAGGTACTGAACTAAGATCTGTACCCTTAATTTACCAATTCTTTGATAGAGATCTTGGTCTTCCCAAGAAGCACCCTGAAACTAAATGCATATATCCTTTAAAATTGTGATTATTAGTTTAATAATATTTCTGGCACCCCCAAGCACAATGCTGGGCACACATCAAACAATTAAAAAATACTAGTTAATTTCACACAACTGAGCTAATATATATCTCAAAATTCTTTAGGCTAACATAGGATGCTTCATAAAATTATATATACCTTGCCAAAGGCACAGCCAAACAAGATGAGAGTTCAGTGAGGCACAGAGAAAAGAACATGGGAATCCCCCTCATTCGGAATTCTGGGTTGGAATCCTGCCTTGGACACTTATTAGCAGTGTGACTTTGGGAAATTTCCTTTACCTCTGTAAGCCTCAGTTTTCTCCTCTATGAAATTTAGAAACAATGCTTTCCCTACAAATCTTTTATTGTGAAGAAGGCACTTTGTAAAATCTGAAAGCACTGTATTTAAATACAAATTATTGTTTTTTGAGTGCCTCTGTATAAGAATAATGTTAATAGCAACTTATATTTTTATAGAGCCTTACCATTTACAAAGCATTTTCATCACAACAACCCAATGAGGTAGGGAGTACAAATATAATTATCCCCTTTTTAAGTATGAGAAAACTGAGAGTCAGAGACAGTGTTCTTATAGTAAATGTTTAACAATCAGTTCTCTGGTGGGGGAGGATATATTTGCAGGAGACATTTTTGAGCTTTAATCTGGATTACTAACATTTCTTCCATCATTTTTTTTAATCCTTACTTTCTATCTTAGAATTGATACTAAATGTGGCAGCTAGTCGATTTAGTGGATTGAGAGCCAGGCCTAGAGATGAGGTCCTAGATTCAAATATGGCCTCAGACATTTCCTAGGTGTGATCCTGGGCAAATCACTTAACCCCACTAGCTAGTCCTTACTGCTCTTCTGGCTTAGAAAAAAAAACTTAGTATCGATTCTTTTTTTCTTAACCCTTACCTTATGTCTTAAAATCAATACTATATGTTGGTTCCAAGGCAGAAGAGTGGTGTTAAGTGACTCACTCTGGATCATACAGGTAGGAAGTATTGGAGTCCAAATTTGAACCCAGGACCTCCTGTTTCCAGGTCTGGATCTCTATTCACTGAGCCACCTAGCTGTCCTCTCCATCACTTTCTTAAGTCTAAACCAGAGTTTGGCAAACTATGGCTCATAGATGACTCAAGCCATAGTCTGACAACCTTTGGTCTGGGCAAATGACAGAACAATAAATAAGGTCTGATTTGTAGTATTTGGCAACTTTCAGGGTATAAATGCTCCCATTGAAAATGTAATGATGACCTTGGGTACAAGCTGACTGGCTACAGCACACCACTATCAGAGAACTGAAGAAACTTGCTCAAGGTCATAAATTTAAAAAGTAACAGAGAAAGGACTAGAAACAAGGTCTCCAAATTCCCAGATCAGGGTTTTTTCTTCTATATCACACCATCCACTCTTATCATCTTGCCTTGTTCCTATTATATATTATATAGATAAATTGTCAAAGCACTCAGGTAGCCAAGAATCATGAACATTTCATCAATTAGTAAAGTATGAATAAAGAAATAAATAGCTGTTTACAACCCTAGAAGATAACTTGGGGTACTCTTTTTCCAACAGTTTAGGTCATAACCCAATCCTGCCTTGTGCTTACACAGAGTCCTGAACAGCTAACAAATGTTTGATGTAGTGAACTGGACTCTTCTTGGTTCCCTTTTAGATAATTAATAAGGCAAAGAACACAGAAAAGAATATAACTTTTAAAGTTAACCTCTCAAAATTATGGAGACCCAGAGGTAAGACAAAGCTACCCCCAAAAGCAGGCTAATTTGTCAATCAAGTGGAATGAGCACCAGAATTGTTATCTTTAAGTCATTTCAGTCATGTCTAACTCTTCCTGATGTCATCTGGGATTTTTTATTTTCAAAAATACTGGAGTGGTTTATGGTTTCCTTCTCCTGCACATTTTACAGATAAGGAAACTGAGACCTATAGGACTAAGCTGATTTGCCCAGATCACATAGCTAGTAGGTATCTGAGACTGGATTTGAACTCAGGTCTTCCCAATTCCAACCTCAGCACTCTATCCACTGCATCACCTAGTTGCCCTGCACCAGACTAGGAGGATCAGGAATTATATCTTTGAATCTATGATGTTGGCCAAAGTCAGTTCCCTTCTCTTGTTCTCAGTTTCCTCATTTGTAAAATAAAAATATTGGATTAGATGACCTCTAAGATCATGTCCAGCTTGAATATTTTGTGGTTCTGGGGTTCTGAGAAGTGACGTATAACGGAGAAAGAGCACTTCCTGGTTCTGGAGTTTGAAAGCATGAAAGATTTGAGTCTTGACTCTAACATATACCAATTTGGAAAAGTCAGTTAAACTCTCTGAGCCTCTGTTTTCTCATTCAAAAGATGAGAATGGATATAACATTTGTACTACTCTCCTGATGGGACTGTTGTGAAGCAAACTCCTTATAAACCTCAGAGTGAGACATTTGTTTGTGTTGGCATATATAAAGTAATGGATATTATTATTACTATTATTATGTTAAGTGTAGCAAAGTATTAGAAAGCAAACTCACAATGGGGCATAAGCAGAGTCATTCTTAGGAAAGAGCATATGGCCCATTTAGCTCTATGCTAGTCTCAGGATACTCCCTGTAACCTCTTTCCTTCTGGTCACTAATACTTTAGGAAGGTGAGTGGTAGAGTAAGTGGTAAATAAATCTCTATCCTATACACAGTCTCATCTTCCTTCTTAGACACTGTAGGGGCTGGAATTTTATAGAGACACAGGGCTAGAGGTCCAGGACAGGATATGACAGAAGGTAGAATTCAGTCCAGTTTCTCCCCCCATCCAAGCTTTCACTCCAGTTCTGATTATGCAGAATTAAGGATGTTCCATTGCCTTTCTGTCATCTCTAGTGGCTTTCTCTCTCATATCTATTAAAAAGCATGGTAGGGGGCAGCTAGGTGGATCAGTGGATAGAGAGCCAGCCTAGAGAAAGAGATCCTGGGTTCAAATCTGGCCTCAGACAGTTCCTAGTTGTGTGACCCTGAGCAAGTCTCTTAACCCCCATTGCCTAGCCCTTACTGCTCTTTTACTTTGGAACCAAAACACAAAAAGAAGGTAAGAGTTTTTAAAAAGGAAAATTTAATGGAGAAACACAAGTGGGGAGCTGACATTTCGTGGGGAGAAGGAACTGAGTTTGATTTTCTGCAGACCTTGATTCTGTAATACTGAATGTGGGCATTCCCTAGAAATCTGCAGGGCATGACCGTAGGGAACTGGGAAGAAAACCTGCAGGGACTACTTTCTAGGAAGTCCTGAAGGCATGAGGGTCAAGGGAGGGGAGATGACAGGAGGGAGATAAGGACAAGTGTTATGATTATAATTCTCTGGAGATCATAATTTCATTTATAATTATGTATTGAATAATAAAAAGTAGGCCAGAGAAAGGGAAGGCACTAGCCCCATGTGGCCAGCAATACCTTTAGCCATCTCTACTCCAACCATCCCACCCAGAACCTGCCTGAGCCCAACCACAAACCTACTCCATACTGGATTCCCAGGGAAAAGATCCTATTTCTTCCCTATACTCCAATTTATGCCATTCCTGATACTCCTTTCCCAAACCTCTTTAAATGGAGCACTCTGGTCTCAGGCTGGAAAATAGGAAGGGTCATCTTCCTCCCCTCATTCCCAACAGGCACCATGTCCACTTTTCTCTGCTACATGCTCTTTAGAGGCTTGTCTACAGATAAACAAAGGGCTTGTCTCCACTCTTATTCAGTAAGAGGAGAAGCAGCTTCAATCTTAATATTAAGATTAAACTTTTTTTCTCTACAAATTTAAAGGTTGTCTTGGGGGGGTGCTAAAAAAGGAATACTGGCAAGTGTTAAATTTCCACACAAGGAACAAACTGGAAAGACCCACATGAACTGACGCGGAGTGAAATAAGCAGAACCAGGAGAACACCATACTCAATAACAGCAATATTGCGGAACAATCAAATGGGATAGACTTAGCTACTCTGAGCAATACGATCATCCAGAACAGTTCTGAGGGCCTCACGAGAAAGAAGGCTATCCACCTCCAGAGGAAGAACTGTGGGAGTCAGAATGCAGATGAAAGCATATGATTTTTCATTTGTTTATTTGGGGTTTTGTTTGGAGGTTTTGGTTTTATAAGATTATTCATTTACAAAAATTAATGGTAGGGAAATAAGTTTTGAATGATAATACATGTATAACCCAGATTGAATTGCATGTCAGCTCCAGGAGAGGGGGAGAGAAGAAGGGAGGGAGACGATATGGATCATATAACTTTGGAAAACTTCTGTGGAAATTTGCTATTAAAATTAAACAATTTTTTTTTAACCCTTGTACTTCGGTGTATTGTCTCATAGGTGGAAGAGTGGTAAGGGTGGGCAATGGGGGTCAAGTGACTTGCCCAGGGTCACACAGCTGGGAAGTGGCTGAGGCCGGGATTGAACCCAGGACCTCCTATCTCTAGGCCTGACTCTCACTCCACTGA
>NW_025372965.1:0-1136 GCF_016433145.1 Gracilinanus agilis
TTTGGGTGTCTGGATGGAGAGGTGGGGCATGCAAAAAATGTCCTCAGGCACTGGGAAAAATAGGGAATGGAGCAGCTCCCAGAGTGCTGTCTCAGCACTGGTGCCACACCTTCACCAGCAATGAGCTAGGATCTCAAATAACCATTTAAAAAAGAATTTCAAAGCTTCACTTACTGATACCAACCCCCCTCAATAGAAAATTGTAAGATATCTTCTCCCAGATACAGTGTGCCTTCATGTGATCTGAACACGTTCCAAAGGCTTGATTACATATGTTCATGGTGAAAAGTAGTGATGGGAGGTGGATGGGTATGAGGTCCCCTCATATCTGACCCTTCTTTTCCCTCTCTTCCTTCTCGTTATTCAGCCTACCACAAGCATGAAATGAAATTCACTGCAGTGGGCACATCCCAAGGCCTCTTGGATTTAACTGGTGTTGCCCTCATTGATGGCATTCAATGGGCTTCCTATTACAAATCATCCCAGAAGATTGTGGTGAAATCAACCTGGATGCATGAGGCTTTGGGGGAAAATTTTCTTAATGAAATGGACTATGAAATGAGAGACCAGGAGAGAGGTTACCACCACTTCATCCAGTACTTGTCAAGAAATTACAAGACTGGAAGTAAGTAAGTTCTACATATCCCTTGTTCCCATTCCTCCCCTCATCTAACTCATCTTCTGTCAACTAAGCCTGATGAACAAGTGCCAGAGAACATGCTATTTGAGAGTGACATTCTAGAGGGTCAGACCACTGTTGTCTTATTCTATAGGGAAAGAGATGTAAAGGATACGGATCTGAAACTTAGGATTCATTGAACCACATAAACTTCCAAAAATACCAAATTTTCCATTAAAAATAGCTTAGAAGACCTTCCTTTAACCCTAAGACTTTTTCACATTTCATTCCTTCCTATGTTTCTTTAATCATTACATGTGAACTCAAGATACGGACATTCTTAATATTCCTTGGTTCCTGAATTCAGTGCACTTGATCCCTGGCTTCCTCCTTCTTGCCCTCCTCACCCTTCTTTCTTCCCCTTTTCCTTCCCCCTCTCTTCCTCCTCCTTCTTCTTTTCCTCCTCCTCCTCCTTCTCCTGCTCCTTCTTCTCTTCCTTCTCCCTCTCCTCCTCCTC
>NW_025372966.1:0-3007 GCF_016433145.1 Gracilinanus agilis
GTCTCCGCCATTCAGTGGCCATGGCTGAATGGAGGCGGGAGAGGGCCTAAGGAGGAGGCAAAACTGCTCCATGGAGCCTCCCCACACATTACACGGGCCAGCGCCTGGCACCAGCCGCAGTCTGGGGGGCAAGACAAGGCTCCCAGCCGGGTGGGAGGGAGGGTCCTGGGACAAGGGGCTGGGAAGGGCTACTCGCTGGCTCGCCTCCCTGGGCTGCCTGGGGTCAAGAGACTGAGGGGCGGGCTCTGCCCCAGCCTCGAGGCTCCCCGGGCTTCGGGCCGGAAGGATGGGCGAGGGAAGGGGCGAGGGGGAGAGAAGCCGTCCGCCTGGGCCGCTCTCACAGGCACTGGTGGCCCCGGAGCGCGGCCAATACTCCAGACCCAGGGAGCCTCCGACCCCAATGCAGGCCGCTCCCCGGAAGTGTCTGGAGATGGCCCGAGGCCACGCCCCCACTTAGGAGACCCCGAAACCGGCGTGGTTGGAAAAAAAAGGCCCAGCACGCAGCTCCATCCGCAGCCGCGGGTCCCAGACTCCCCAGCTTCTTCCTGCCAATGGCCTTCCGCCTCCCTGGGGGCGGGGGAGCCCCTGCAGCCGCTGGCCCGGGGCCAGAGCTGTCCGTCAGCACCCTCGTCCCTGCCCCGGCCCTGTCAGCGAGCTCATTAGCGGTCCCAGAGCTGTTAGTCCTGCCTGGCGCCGGAGATGCCACCTCAAGAGAAGAACGTGGCTGCGCCTCCCCTCCCCAGACAGAGACCCTCCGGCTGCCCTCAGCCCTCCCCTCGCCGCTCCTTGACCCATTCAGGCCCCGAGGCTGCACGTTTCCCCACCCAGCAGCCACTCACCCTTTAGGAGACGAACCCAACCAGCAGGTGGATGTCAAGAGATGTCTCCGCCACGGAAGGGGGGATGAGGGGACAGTTAAGAACAGGGAGGGGAGAACCTGGTGAAGGGATGTGGAGCCCCCTCAATGGCTTAAATCTTTACTTTCTGTCTTAGTAACAACTCTTAAGGCACAAGGGCAAGGGCGAGCTAGGCCATGATGGTTAAATGACTTGCCCAGGGTCACACAGCTATGATGCAAAGCAACTTTAAAAAAAATAGCAACTAGGGGCAGCTGGGTTGCTCAGTAGATTGAGAGCCAGGCCTAGAGACGGGAGGTCCTAGGTTCGAATCTGGCCTCAGACACGTCCCAGCTGTGTGACCCTGGGCAAGTCACTTGACCCCCATTGCCTACCCTTACCACTCTTCCACCTAGGAGCCAATACACAGTATTGACTCCAAGATGGGAAGGTGAAGGTTAAAAAAAATAGCAACTAACAAACTAATGTATACAATGATGGCAACAATATTAAAAAATGTTAACTTAATTTCCATAGAGTCAATACTGTGTAGGCAGAAGAGCAGCAAAGGCTAGACAATGGGGGTTGTGACTTGCCCAGGGTCACACAGCTAGGATGTAAAATAAAGCAACTTAAAAAAAAAACAAACTAAAAAAAGAAATAGGGGGCAATTTGGTGGTTCAGTGGATTGAGAGCCAGACCTAGAGAGGAATGGTCCTGGGTTCAAATGTGGTCTCAGACACTTCCTAGCCATGACCCTGGGCAAGTCCCTTAACCCCCATTGCTTAGCCTTTACTGCTCTTCTGCCTTGGAATCAATATACAGTATTGATTCTAAAATGGAAGGTAAGATTTTTTAAATTGAAAATTAATTAAAAATTTTAAAAAAACAACAGCAACTAGCAAACTAATGTATACAATGATGGCAACAATATAAAAAAAAAAGTTAACTCTTACCTTCCATCTTATAGTCAATACTGTGTATTGGTATTAAGGTAAAAGAGCAGCAACAGCTAGATAATGGGGGTTAAGTGACTTGTCCCGGGTCACACGGCTAGGAAATGTCTGAGGCCAGATTGGAACCCAGGTCCTTCCATCTCCAGGCCTGGTTTTCTATCCACTGAGCCACCCAGCTGCCCAGCTCTTCCTTCCTCTCTCTCTCTCTCTCTCTCTCTCTCTCTCTCTCTCTCACCCTTAACTTCTGTGTATTGGCTCCTTGGTGGAAGAGTGGTATGAGTGGGCAATTTGAACCCAGGACCTCCCGTCTCTAGACCTGACTCTCAATCCACTGAGCTACCCAGCTGCCCCTAGCTCTTCCTCTCTTAATGGAGTGCAAGACCCAATTCTTTTTTGTGGCAACCACATCACATGGTTGACTCTCCTGAGCTTGAAGTCCACTTACACCTCCAGTTCGTTTTCAGGACAAACTGTTGCCTAAAAACTCCTCCATTTTGTCCTTGTGAGGCTGATCCTGGAACTCAAGGATGGTACTTTCTATTTCTCCCTGTTAAATTTCAGCTCATTAGACTCAGGCCAATGTTCTAGCCTGTTAAGGTGTTTTGATCAAAAGGGAGAATGTGTGTAAACCTTTAAGTACCATATAAATGTCAGCACTGATTATGATGAATGTGTGGGGAAGGCTCTGATGTGATGGGTCTGAGGAGGGAGTTGGCGAGTGGCACAAGGAGGGCCGAGCTCCTTCATCACCTGAGTTCACCTTTAGCAGAAGGGGGACGGATGAGAGCCATGGGCGAGTGGCACAGACAACCAGAAATATGGATCGCCTGCTATAGGGCAGTGACCTCTCCTGCCCAGAGGCCTCTGCTGCTGGCACTCTGCCATCAAGGTCCTGCTGAGGATTGCCAGTGTTGTGAGTGATGGATGGGAGCAGAACGCTGGCAGAAATGGAAATCCTGCAAGCAGACAGAAGGCACTTCCTTTGGCTAGGTGCCCTCAATGCCAAGGCAAAAAAGAAACATCCATCTCAAAGCACTTCTCTTTTTCTGGGAGGATATAAAGTAATAAATGGACAAATGAAAAGAAGATAATTTGAGGAAAGAGAGGATGAGACAGAGACAGAATGAAGAGAGAGGGGGAGAGAGACAGAGAGATAAAGAGAGGAGAAAGGAGAGGGGGATGGAGAGAGAGAGGGAGGGAGGGAGAGAGGAAGGG
>NW_025372967.1:0-3347 GCF_016433145.1 Gracilinanus agilis
CTTCTTCTTCTTCTCTTTCCTCCTTCTCCTTCTTCTCCTCCTCCTTCTCCTCCTTGTTTCTTCTTCCTTCTCCTCTACTGGATTTTGCCTTGTTCTCTTATCCATGCTTCAGTTGCCAAGAGATCTGAGGACTCTGCTTTCTACTCTGAGACTATTATATTTAATATTTAAAGGAATAAGAGAAGCAAGAAGATACTTTTATTGTCTCAACAGGGCATATAAACCATATGTATCACCAGTCAGACATAATTCCCTAATTCTGGGCTGAAGAGATGAGTATATAGGGAGTCAAATTCTAGATTCTAGCATCCACAGACATGAGAAAGAACCCTCAGTGCAGGTTCATCAAGGTCCTTTCCTGAAGGCCACTAACTGGGTCCAACTTGACCATGAGGTTTTAGTGAACCCAATGGGATATAAGCACTTGAGTTCCATCATGCCTTATTTTAAAGTAATTGACCCCAATTTGGTCTTAGGCTCCCTATGGAAGGAAGCTTTTATGTGAAATGCAAGACAGAAACTTCCAGACTAGCATGGCTCTAATGAGAGCAGTAGGGACTATCCCTAATCCCTACATATGTTTGGAAAAGTAAAAGAGATGAGTTTTGAAAAGCAAGAATCAACATAAAGGAGAGAAAAGTAGATTCATTGTCATTTAACAAGAGGCTAGATAACCACTTCTATGTTATACCCTCATGGGGGCTCCCCCTACCTATCAAGTATGTCCCTTGAGTTTTGGCTACACCCTACTGTTCTCCTTCCACTTGTTTGACGACTCTTTCTTAATCTCCTTTGAAGAATCATAATGGATTTTGGAAAAGGCACTGACTGATATCAGAAGACTCACTACCTGTGTGACATTGAGTGATTGATGTCTTTCTGTGCTTCAACTTTCTTATCTAGAAAGTGAAATGGTTGGACTAAATGGCCTCTAAGGCCCCTTCCAACTCAAAATCAATGATCCAGGAGCCTTATAAGCTTGTGATTAGAAATGAGAGATAGTTTATAAATAGGATTGAGCTCCTGAGTGAAAATAGGGTATGACAGAAAGCGAGAGAGAGAAAGAGAAAGAAAGAGGTATGAAATGGGACTGCTTACTCTGGAGGAGTTAGTCTCCTTGTAGAGAACACCACCCCCCCACACACACATACACACACTGAGGGATAAAGAATAAGCAGCTCCAAATTAGATACCTGTTATTAGACTTTATCTCTTGTTTTTCAAGTTGCAATGTACTTAATAAATAGACTTGACTTAGGACAGCGAGGTGGTTCAGTAGATAGAGTTCTGACCCTGGAGTCAGGAAGACTCATCTTTCTGAGTTCAAATCTAGCCTCAGACATATTGGTTGTGTAACCCTGGACAAGTCACTTAACCCCATTTACCTCAGTTTCTTCATCTATAAAATGAACTGTGGAAGGAAATGACAACTATTACATTATCTTTGCCAAAAAACCCCAACAAAAACAACCAAAAAAACCCAAATGGGATCATAAAGAATCAGAAATGATTCAAATACCTAAATAACAACAAAATAGTTTATATGACTTACCTAAGGCCTCACAGCTAGTCAGTGGTAGAACTAATTATGTGATATGTTGGAAAAGAGTATTGGATTTCAAGTAAGAGGAACTGAATGCTAGATTTGGAGTGGGAGGAACTGAGTGTTCAAATCTTAGCTTTGTCAATAATGATCTATGTGACCTTGATTAAATACTTTCCTTTCTCTGGGTTTCAGTATGTCCTTCTGTAAACTGACAGGTTCGACTAGATGATTCTTTAGGCACTTTCCAGCTTTAAACCCTTTGACCTAACAAATTCTGATTCAGGGTCATCCTAACCCAACCTATAATCAATCTTGGGATCCCCAGACTAAAATCCAGATCTCCTGACTCTCAGACGAGTATTCATCCTATTATCTTGGCCCTCAAAAAGATGAAAGATTCTGTCAACAAAATAAAGAAGTTTCCTTCCTCTCTTCCCTGGGTCCCCACCTGAAGCCTACACTTGGTGAGAAGGGCACGTTGATTTAGGAAGATTCTGTTTCCTGTGATTAATTTCCTGGAGATCATTTAAGGTGAGATCCAGGCATATATTTTCTTTTGCGGCCCAACTGATCTGACCTCTTGCTAATTTTGCCTACAATTAGTTTGGTGTAATTACCGCCACTTACAATTCAGTCTGCTTTCACTAAAAAAAATTATTGTTCACGGGGTCATAAAACTCTTTAAAAATTGCTTAATGAAAAATGGAGCCCTGGGAATGTCGCACAAGATAAGGCTGGTCATTAAACACAAGGAGCTAGTGAGCACACAGGCACAGGGGGACTTTGTACCTACCATAAGCTCCTGAGCTGTTGATGGCTTCTGCTCTAAGGAGATCTCTTCCTTAGGGATGTGTGGCATCATCAGTGGGCAGCACCATCATTCTCATTCCACTGGGATCTCTGGACAATCATTCAGCCAAATTACTACTTTAAAGTTTTACTTGCCTTCTACCCATTACTGCCTCAACTTCTATTTTGAGCCTTACTACAAAAACTGACTGAAGTGCTTTACCAAAAAGTCTTCTGATTAGCATGGCTTGCCTCCTATGATATGCATGTGACAAAAGTAAAGTCCAGATACAAACATAATTCTGCCTCTGCTTTTTTTTTTTTTATAATGGACAAAAAAAATGTTGGTTGGACTTGGGGAAGATACTCCCAGTTTACATTTTGACAACAACTTTATCTCTGAACCCAAAGAGCCCTTAACCTCATATTTTTCACCATTCCTATATTCAGCATTTTCCCTCTGTCACTCTTTTCTTTTCTTTTTCAAAATCCATACCTTCTGTCTTAGATCAATACTGTGTATCGGTTCCAACGTGGAAGAGCAAGTAAGTGCTAGGCAATGAGGATTAAGTGACTTGCCCAAGGTCACACAGCTAGGAAGTATCTGAGGCCAAGTTTGAACCCAGGCCTTTCTGAATGTATAAATGGAGATTTTGAACCTTGGACTTCATCCCCCTTAAGTCCTTTAGTTTTCTCAAAATTCCCTTTAATCTCTCCTGTGCCTCCACTTTTGCTTGGTCAGGTTATTGTTTTATATTTGGCTGTAACTCCTCCCCCTTTCTCTTTTGTTCCTGGGAGCAGGTCGGTTAGTAACCTTTTAGTTAGGTCTCTGTTAGTTTATTATTAATAAAATAATCATAAATATAATATTTAGCATTTTGTATATTAATTTTAATCTCTACATGACTCTAGGCTTAGCTGTCAATCCACTGAGCCTCCTAGCTACCCACTGAAAATTGCATTTCAATGTGATTGGATCCCTTTCTATGTTTTATATATATATATATATATA
>NW_025372968.1:0-6411 GCF_016433145.1 Gracilinanus agilis
CTTCCTTCCTTCCTATCTTTCATTTTTCCAAATTGTTACCTTCTGTCTTAGAATGGATACTAAAGCAGATATTCATCAACTGCAAGGTTGTAGTTAGCAATTGTAGCAGTAAGAGTTAGGCAAATGGGAGTTGTAACTTGCTCAGGATCACATAACTAAGAAGTGGGCCGGATTTGAAGCCAGAACCTCCTTTCTCTAGGCCTGGCTCTGTATCCTCTGGACCACCTAACTGCCCTCAACTTCATTGATTTCTAATTTGATGTAATCCAGCAGATATTTAATTAGTGCTTACTCTCCTCCAGAGGCCACTAGATGGCTAGTGGATAGAATGCCAGGGGCCCAGAGTCACAAAGACCTAAGTTCAAATCTGATCTCAGACACTTACTAGCTGTGTGACCCAGGGCAAGTCATTTAACCCCCAGTTTCCTTAACTGTAAAGTGAATTGGAGAAGAAAATGGCAAATCACTCCAGACTCTTTGGCAAGACCCCAAAATGGGTCACCGAGAGTCAATCATTACTGAAATGACTCAACAATGAACTGTGGGATAGATGCTCTTTCACTACCTGGGGATACAGGGATGGGAATGAATCAATTTCTGCCTTGAAAGGGCTCACATTCATGTCTTTGGAGGAAAAATCTTTTCTCTAGTTTGTTATTTAAGAGACTTGCCCAAAAGCAGATTTAGGAGAGAAAAACTTGGGCAATAAAATTTCTCTCTTTTTTTAATTCTTTGAGGCTTGAGAGGCAAGGTAGTGTCATCGATAATTCTGACTCTTCTTGGTGTTGTGACCCTGGGAAAGTCCCCTCATGGTCTGAATTTAAGGGTTTTTTCCACCGGCAAAATGCCAATAATAATACCTTGGAGTCCCTGGCTCACAGGGTTTTATGATGTGACTCCAGTGAGATAATATAGGGAAAGCGATTTGAAAATGTTAAAGTTCTGTTTAACTAGTTTCATTATTGTTCTTTCCAAATGGAGATTGTTAGTTATTTTCAGGCTTCCTTTTTTTTTTTTTTTTTTTTGAGTTAGCTTGAAAAAAAAAGAACCTCTTTTCTTTCCAGTACTTCAATCCTTCCCCGGCCTCTCTGAAATGTTCTTTAAAAAGGATAGGAAAACCTTTTTAAAAAATGTGAAAGTAAAGTCAAATCATTCTGTGAGGGCTGTGGTTCAAGGTGATGAAAGCGTCTTACAGGCAGTCCGTCCCCATGAATGATTAAAGAGAAACGAAGCATGTTTGGCATGATTTATAAAATAGCCAGTCAAGGATTGCAGGAAAACAGGGCCCTTCTTGTAACTGATTGCCATCCAGGCTAATGTTCTCCACAGTGCGATCTACAAGGCACTGTGGCGTGCCTTTGGTGCAGGGGGGGAGTAGGTAAAGGGCTCCTCTTAATGAACAGCATCCAACCGGGGTCCCTGAGCTTGGGCACAGCTGCGATGTGCAGGCTGGGAATTTGTAGCCCCATTTGGTTGCTTTGCAACCTATCCTTCATCTGTTCTGTGAGCCGAGTTGGGGGGAAAAAAGTGGGATATCTTTCTCATTCCACTGGGATAGCCTTGGAAGACTCTTCTCATTGACTTAAGCTAGTGAGATTTGCCAAAATTGTTTTCTTGTGATGAGCCCAAAGGGTAGAGCCAATCCTCAGTCTGACTTTGCCTTTCCTTTGAGCGATGGGCTATTTATTGCAACCTTGAGAGTAGCTACTTGCCAAGGACTCCTAATGAAAATGGGCACATGAAAATTCCACACATTGCCAGGCGCATAGTAGGTGCTTAGGAAATATTTATTGATGGACTAATTAGTACTAAAAAAATGCCCATTTAATAATTTAGTTCTTTTTCTTTTTTTAAAAAAATATTTATTTTAAAATATTTTCCCATGCTTACATGATTCATATTCTCTCCTTCCCTTCTTCCTACTCCCCACCCCTTCCTGGAGCTGACAAGCAATTCCACTGGGTTATTCATGTATTTTCACTTGGTACCTATTTCCACATAATTCAAGTTTTTTTGTTTTTTTTTTGTTTTTTTCAAAAAATACATGCTATTTAGAGAAGTAACATGGCATGATAGAACACTGTCTGCTTTTGGAATCAAGAAAACCTTGACAGATATTAGCTATATGACATTTCACCTCCGAGTCCCTGGCCAATTTGCTGAGATTTGAAGCTATAGTTGAGCTGATGATCTACATTATTAGAGGGAGTTTCCAAATGGAGCGTTCTTTGTACGGGGAAATCACAAATCTAGGCTGGCAAAATAAATAGATAAATAAGGTTTATTGATGCCTTTCATTTTTCTATCACAGTCTTTTCTTGATAGTAACCCCAACCAATCTACCCACTCCACCCCTCACCCTGCCCAGCACTGAACCCTCCATTATAACAGAAAAACAATTAAGGGGGAAAAAAATCTGTAAACTCGATACTTGCATATGCAATTTTCAGCCTCCATAATTCCACATCTCTTTGCCAAGTGGAGAGAAATCTCATTCATTGTCTATTCTCTTGAATCAAGACGGAACATTATAATTACTCAGAGTTCAAATTTATTTTAATATTTTTCATTCACATAATTGTGGTCATGCCCATTTAATTTCCTTCCCTCTCTTTGAAATGCACGAAGGTCACTGCCTCTTAAGAGTGGCTTTCTATGAAATCCGTTTCCCCTTTGCCACCATGGTATAATGGTCTTTCCTTCCTTTTGAGACAAAAAAAAAAAACACTTTTCACTGCAAAAGAAAAAACTCTAAAATAAAAAAAACAAAACAACCAAAACCTAAAGAAATCTCAGTAACATCTGAGGAGTTAACCTGATAGCTTAACAATCACTTCAGCATAAGCCAATCATTTTGCCATGCATGGCTGGAATGGTGAGGAAATGGGACACTTGGTCGTTGACGGTGCTCCGTGCAGTTCCCACCCCTGAAATCTGAGTGGGTTGATGACAAAACCTGGCCAAAAAACTCATTTTCACTTCCATGTTGAGTTTCATTAGCTAAATCTTGGATTTCTGGCTCGCTCACCGGGACCGAGCCTTATAAGAAGGAGTAGATCCAATTTCCTGCTCGTGGTAATTTTAATACTTCCTGAAATAGCAGGAAACATTAATTTTGCATTGGGCCCAGGAGTCTTGGGAAGCAGGAATTGTAGGCACCAGTCCTGTTTAAAAAAATAAAATAAAATTGATGGCAGAGCTAGCCTTCTGAGAGACATGGGGACAGGGCTGGTGCCACAGGAGACACAAGAGTCTTGGTTTCCGAAGAGTGACAAACACCTTCGTACTTTCTCTCAGGTTTTTTTCTTTCCTGTAGCCCCATCGCTGGTTATTAATATGTATGATGGGTATTTTGTTCAAACATTATAAATCTAGGCTGAGGTCTAGTGTTGGGGTTTTTCCTTTATAGCTCTCATTCTTCTGCCCAGAATTATCTCATTTTGATCAGGAAACTTTGCATAAAAATCATACACAGAGCTCCAATTTCCATCCCATAAATATTAAAAGGAGGTTAAGTATTACAGTTTCTCTTTCAGGCCCCAGTGGGAGGAGGAAAGTTAGCCTTCTAATCAGGGCCCCCTAATAATGTTCTTTTCATTCACAAGCCAAAAGGTAAACAAAACACTGTTCCTTCCCCATAATATGGTAATATTTAGTGAAGTAAACCAAATATAATATAACAAAAGAAAATTCATAGAGTACTTGGTTGTTTTATCCATGATATATGCAAGCATATACTGAAATGGGCCCTTCTACTGATACCTGAACTGTTATGAATAATGAAGAAGAGGAGTATTTTTATTGTATTTTTATGGATATCTGTTTTTTTTATCACCTTTCTGAGTGAAATCAACAAGTATTTATTATGTACATACTATATTCTAGGCTCTGTGTTAGTTCCAAAAATCTCTTTCTTTGTTCTCCATTTATCCTTTGTTTTTTCCCTCCACTCTCCTTTGTAACAAATATTTTTAAAAAGGAAGAATTTCACTGTGCCAACTGGTTTTGCTGATTTTTTTTTCTTTCTTATACCTTAAAAATGTCTTTGTTGTAAAGGATGATGATCCTGTGAGAGGAGAGATTGATGGGTGGAGTAGATGCAGATAATGTAAAAATTCAAAATATTGATAAAAATGTAGAGAAAAAATGGGAGTGAAAAATTATTGTTCAACAAAATTAGCCAACATGTCTTCACCAATGGCCAGTCGGTATCCCTAGTGGTCCATACCTGTAGTCTCCTGGCCCTTCAAAGAAAAGAAGAAAATACCCTTTTTTCCATTTTTTTTTCAGGATTGAGTTTGACATTATGTTTATACAGAGTTCCATTTAAGGGATTTTTTCCCCCTTTCCATTAATATTGTTGTCATTGTGTATATTGTTTCCTTGATTTTGATTATTTTATCTTGCGTTGGTTCATACAAATCTTTAGAACAAATATTTTTAAAGAAACAAACCACCCCCCACCCATTTTTGCCATAGAAAGAATCTGAGCTCAATGACTTTGAAGGGCCACCCCAAGACCAAGATTTTAGGATGGTTTTCATCTGGCAATAGAAAGAAGACGCCTTCCTTTTACAGTGGAGGAAATGGGAGACCCAGAGAGGGCAATTAACTTATCAAAAATTACTCAGCTATTTTAATGACAGATACAGTGTTCTAACCCAAGTCCCTCAGCCTAGGACACTCTTTCCACCAGCTTTATTTAGACACCATATTTTTTTATTGATCAGAAAAGGGGATAGGAAGAAAAATTAAAAAATAAAACAAAACCTTTTTGATACCTTAAAAAACCTGAAGGCTTTTTTTTTTTTTTAATTGCTGTTGGTAGTTATTTTGTTAGTGAGAAATTTGAATTCCCATGGAAAGGTAGATTGGTGTGTGCATTCCCCTCTTTGAGCTGGTTGAACTGTTTGCTGATTGCCCCCAGTTCTAGTATTGTATGTCTTGATGGCCAGCAAAATGTGCTAATTAAGTGCTCTTTTTTTTCTCGGATTTCAGGAAGCCTGCCATATGAATATAAAATAGTGATTGCTGGGAATCATGAACTGACATTTGACAAGGAATTCATGGCTGACCTTGTTAAACAAGACTACTACCGTTTTCCTTCAGTGTCCAAATTGAAACCAGAGGACTTTGACAATGTTCAGTCGCTCCTGACAAACAGTATTTACTTGCAAGATTCGGAGGTAACAGTGAAAGGGTTCAGGATATACGGGGCTCCTTGGTAAGTGTTAATATGAACCTCCCCCCCTCCTCCCTTCATTAGCTCAGCTCTGAGAAGCTCTAGTCCCAGGCTGGTGGTTTGGACTAGCCAGCTCTCGACTTTATAGGGCAAAGAGGAACTGGAGTTACTACCGTATCTTTTAATAAAATACATAGTGGTGCTGCTGGAGAACACTGAGTCCATTGTTTTAATTTGTGAAGGAAAAGATTTTATGTGGCAAGATCAGCACGATGGGGGCCCCGTCTGGGTGAATAGGCTTAGGCTTAAGTGAGTGTATAAGAGGCAGATGGGGACACCATGAAGATGGAAGTGATAAACTCCTCCCCTCCTCCGTGCAATCTGTTGAATGACTTGGTGAAAGGGGCGCCATATTCCCTTCCCCAAGTCTTAAGCCTCCAAGAGCCTTGTGCAATTTACCTGGCTACTTCTTTTTAATGGAGATTGTTCTGGAAAGTCTGGTCCTGTTGCCCATTCTCTTTTTGAGATTTGTGGACTATAAACAGAAAAATCCAAACCAAGATCAATGGCACCAGAAAGGTATCCTGGGAAGATTCCAAGTCTCATTTAGCCCTTCCCAGATCCAAAAATGTGGGGCCTGATTTAGATATGACTGATGACTCCAGGCTGCCCATGGGTACTTCCAATATTGTGGGACCTCGATGGCTTGAATGTGGCTTGAAAAGTTGGACATATTTAGGTGATATTCCAAAGTTTGGTTTGGTCCTGAAGCCCTGGAGTCAAGTTGGATTGGAATAGTACTAATAATAAGGTAGGGGTTAGGAAGGCGAGAACTACCCTAGATCATTAACTTCTATAGAATTGGGCTAACTACTTATAGTAGGGGTGTCAAAATTGTGTGTGTATATATATATATATATATATATGTATATATGTATATATGTATATATGTATATATGTACATGTATGTGTATATGTATATATAATTGACATATATTTCTATACATTTCCATAGAATTCTATAGAATTTTTCTATGGAATTCTACATAGAATTCTATAGAATTTTTCTATGGAATTCTACATAGAATTCTATTTTTCTATGGAATTCTACATAGAATTCTATAGAATTTTTCTATAGAATATTTCTATATATAATTTTTCTCTATATTCTCTCTGTTTTCTATATATATTTTAGAAATATATATTTCTATATATGTTTTTTCTATATG
>NW_025372969.1:0-6634 GCF_016433145.1 Gracilinanus agilis
CTCTCTCTCTCTCTCTCTCTCTCTCTCTCTCGTGTTTGCCTACACATTGAGCTGAAATCTGTCCCTCTTCGAATTCTAACAATTCTGGGTGGTCAAGAAGAGAAACGGACCCTGGATTCTTCCTCACCACAGGCATGACCTTCAAATAAAATCAAGGCTACATCTGGCTTATTCTTTCAAATATGAGTTGGCTACAGAATGAAGGTGGCTTCTGTAACCACAACAGCTCCATTTCTTCCCAAATATGCATCTAAAAATGGGATTTACCGATATAGACATCAATAGGAGTGTCCGGGAGGGAGGGGTGCCGAGGGAAACCGATCAATCTTGCTTTTTGCTTCCCCTCTCCTCCCACCCCCCAACAAACAAGGCGGCTGTTCAAAATCAAAATGGGAATCTGACTCCATGTGGGTTTAAGGGCCGCCAGCAGTGGAGGCATTCCGAAAGAGGCAAAAATGTAAACAAACCCCATAATTCTAGAGATGAGGAAACTGGGCATGGGTTTCATAATGGGAGAGTCTGAGGCCCAGTGCCAAGGAAAATGAAATGGGAGCCTGCACCTTTTAAGCAGGACCATGTTAAAAAGACCAAGACATATTTGCTTAACACAAAGACAGAAGACCTTTCTCTGCCAGTCCCCTCTGAACTGCTGACTTCTCCTACTGAATAAATGCTGGAATTCCTGAGAGCCTGGTACAGAACCAATATTGTTTTTCCAGGCTCCTCGGGTGCACACGGAGATGGAGAACTTTGGGGGGTTTTGCTGAATGTGGACATGCCGCCGCTGCCGAGACTGTTTCTTCTTCTAAAGGCCCATTTAATTACAAAGTAAAAGTATGAAAATAAAATAAATGAGCCCCCTCGGCTGGGCTCCCCATCTCCTTCCCATCCTGGGAGCTGTCAATTGGTTTTCTTATCCCCACACTTGATATTGGCTGTTAATTTGCTTGCGATTTCAAGAGCTTCAAGACTGTCAGCAAAATCTATGATGCATTACAGAACTTATAATTGGAAATAAAAATGCCGGATGCTTTTGTGACAGGGTAAACACCAAGACTGAATGTACGCACTGATCAGAACGGGTAGGCACTAACAACCTTAGAGCTATTTGTAGGCAAACATAATTATAAACGCCACCAAGGAGCCGGCTGGCAGCTACAGTTTGGGTTCCTACCATGAAAATAAATGCATAGGAAATTATGTCGAGAGATGGAACCACCCAAGGATTTTTCAGAATAAAGAGCTTGGGGCAGTGGGGATGGGGAAGGAGGGACAAAGAGAGGGAACCTAGTTTTTGCCTCTTTTCAGCAATTCAAACTACCGATCATACTGGAGGCAGCTTTTCCCTTATTTCGGTCATTTCAGAATTAGACTCGCTATGCTGGGCCATATTTCTTTCTGCAGAAGCAAAGGTTTTTCCTTCCAGGGTCACTAAATCAGACAAATTAAACCCAGGGCCACTCTGATACATGCAAAAGTCAGCTGCTTATTCCTGAATCTCTCTATCACCCTATAGATCAAATTCCTGGGGCCTGGAAAAGCCCACTAGTGTTCATTAAAAGCTACAGGAGGTCAACTTTGTGTTTCTGTTTGAGCGAAAAACAAGGGGTAGGATCCTACTACAAATACTCGTGTTCCTGCTAGGGTAGGGTTTTGTTTTTATTTTTTTTTTAATTTTCTTGATTTGTGGGCTCAGAGGCATGCGATCAGTTACAGCAAGTCCCCATAGAAAAAATGCTGGACTTGCAAAAAGATCTGGGATTCTGTTCCAATTATGCCACTTGCTACTTTGGCAACTAAAGGGTACAGTGGACAGATAGCTGGACTTGAAGTAAGGAGATCTGAGTTCAGATCTTGCCTTTACTATGCTCTGCAAGAAATGATAGATCAACTAACACATGGAGTGGTCATAATATGTGGACAGGCCCTCTAACAACATGGAAAGAAGTAAGCAGAAACAAGAAAACAATGACTACAGGAAATGGAATGGAATAGAAAGGAAAGGAAAAAAGAAAAAGAAAATTAAAGAAAGAAAAAAAGAAAAAGAAAAAAGAAAGGAAAAGAAAAAAGAGAAAGGAAAAATAAAGGAAAAGAAAGGAAAGAGAAAAGGAAAGGAAGAGGAAAAGAAAAGGAACAGGAAAAGAAAATAAAAGAAAAAAGGAAAAAGAAAGGAAAAGAAAAGAAAAGGAAGAAGAAAGGAAAAGAAAAAAGAGAAAGGAAAAAAGAAAGGAAAGGAAAAGAAAAGAACAAGAAAGGGAAAGAAAAAAAGAAAATAGATCTCCCTTCCTTTGCAATGGGGAGGAATATATGAGGATTACTGAATCATGCAATCAGACTTGGCTGGTGTGCTGGTTAGTTTTGCTGAACATTTTTTCTATCCTTTGTAACAAGGAATGGCTCACTATTAGAAGAGGGTTATATTTGTAAATGAAGGCATATAAAACAAAAATATGAATTAAAATTGAAAAAATAAAATGAGAGGCTTAGATTAAAAGGCGGATTAAATTAGGGAGTTAGGTGAAATGGCTAAACTCTTAAAGTTCCAAGTGGCAGTGCAATGTAGTGGAAAGAACATTGGCTGTGAAGGCAGAACAGAATTTGATTCATTTTGTCTCTGTACTTCCTGCACATAGAGTAGGCATTTAATAAATGTTTGCTGGATTAAGTTGGATTCCTAGTTCTGCTGTTAGGTACCTTTGGGAGCCTAGAAAAGTCATCTCCCTTTTGGTCTTCATTTCTTAAAATGAAGGGGTCACTACTTGTGATCTGTGGTACTTTACCAGCTCTAAATTCTATCACCTTCAAAGCTGTGATATTTTATGTTTTGACATCCCTTCTGGTTTTGAGATTCTGTGTTCTAGGGTCCCTTCCAGTTCTGGCATTCTGTGTTTGGGGCTCCTTTCAGCTGGCATTTTGTGTTTTCCAGTCTCATTTGACTCTGGCATTCTGCATTCTAGGGTCTCTTCCAGCCCCAATACTGGGTTTTCTAGAGTCCCTTCCAACTCTGACATTTTATGTTCTAAAGACCCTTTCAGCTCATGACATTTTAGGGGGCTTAGATCTCTCTCAGCTCTGACATTCTGCGTTCTAGGGTCCCTTCCAGTTCTGTTAAGGGATACAACACCACTATGAGAAAAAAATAACCTAAACCATTCCTATACTTGAGGAACTTGCCTGTATTGGGGTAGCACAGCTCCTATGTCCCAGAGCCACAAGCCAGGCCCAGATCACTTGCTTCTAAGTACAGGGCATTCTTTCCTTGCTCCCTGGCTCCCCCTCTGCAGTCTTTCTTCAAGGTGCTTTGAAGAACAGCAAAGAAAAAGGATGCCTGGGATTGCCAGGGACCCAACCTGCAGACCCCAAGGTCATTCCACATCCAAAGATGTCTATTCACCTTGAGGATGAGCCACATCCATACCATGCACATCTCCCAGCCCCACCAGGGCTGAATTCAAATTCTCTAGACCTCAGAGGTAGTTGCTATGCATCACTGCACACTTCAATTGCAAGCATCCTCGCCCGCATCAGTGTGTTTGAAGTTATTTTCTACATAAAAATTCTGCTAAATTGTAAGTTAGGAGGCACTCCAGGAATTCTCCCAGGTCTTTAGAAAGCTTTCAGATGCACCGCAAGTAATAAACATGTAATGTATATGGGCTGATATGTCTTCCCTCTACCTATACCAAATGGCAATTTACATTTTCTAAACACATGAGTTATAACTGTTTCCCCAGTCTGATGACAATTATTTCTAAGAAACCTCTGACAGGCTAGAAACTCTCAAACTCACAGCTGTTATTCAAGAGTTTGATCTCACTTTTTAAATTAAAACCACTTGCTGGATCAGCAAATGAGAACTTTTCCTCTGGAAAGACCATTGGAAATGCATATAAATCAACCTTGCTCTTTTTCAGAACGGTATATAGCTTGAGGACATCTATTGGCAATAGATGGCACAGTGAGTGGAATGAGGGACTTGAAGTCAAGCAGACATGAGTTCACAAAATTTACTAGTAGTGAGACCCTGAGCAAGTCACCTAACTTCTGGCTGCCTCAATTTCTTTATTGTAAAAGGGGGATGATAATCGCACCTACAGATCTCAGAGTTCTGAGATTTAAAAGGAATAATCTATATTTTTTAAAAATATTTTGAAATGGCAGTTAAGTTGCTCAGTGATTTGAGAGTCAAGTCTAGACATGGGAGGTCCTGGGTCAAATCTGGCCTCAGATATTTCCTAGCTATATGACTCTGGACAAGTCACTGAACCCCCAATTGCCTACTTCTTGCTCCTCTTCTGCCTCAGAACCCATACATAGTATTGATTCTAAGAAGGAAGGTAAGGGTTCCCTCCCCTCCCCAGCAAAAAAAAAAGGAATTTTGCAAGTGTAAGCTTCAAAATTAATAACCGTTATCTCCAAGTATTATACCTAACAAGATTTACTAATAATAACTAACATAAAAATGCTAAAGTAAAAAAAGCCAGCTTTCCCAGCCATGCATGTGGGAAAAAAGAGAGCAAAGGAAGAGTTACAGAACTATATAAACAATAACATAAAGACGCACGTAGATGAAAAGGGAAAAGGAATATTGGGATGAGGAAAGAATTCTGGGAGATGGAGTCCAAGGGTTCGAGATTTTTTCTAATTACACACAAGCCTTAAAATACTGCATAAATCCATGCTGTTATTATTTTTATTATTTTTTGTTCACCTGGGAGTGGATATTTAGTGGTTTGTAGTGGGAGAAAAGTCAGGATGCAGCCTGAGAAAAGTGGTCATTTTGCTGTCAAACCATCCCTGATGAAGCATGCAGAAAAGTAATCCAGCCACAGAGAGGCAATTATCATTTAAATTTTCATTTATAATGACATTGATTATCTGGCCTCAGGCACTTCCTAGCTGTGTGACCCTGGGTAAGTCACTTAATCTCCTTTGCCTCATCCTTACTTCTCTTTTGCCTTGGAACCAATATATAGTATTGATTCTAAGATGGAAGGTGAGGGTTTAAAAAAAAGGATAATGATTATACAAAGAGTATTATAGACAGCATCTTTCTGGATCTTTCATCAAAGGCCCCATTTTTGTCTATAATTTTACAGGTGAGGAAACTGAGATTAAGAGGGATTGTATCTTGCCCATGGCCACAAGTAGGTGACTGGGGTTGGATTTAATTCCAGATCCCTTCCAACACTCATATTTTATAATTCTGTAGCTTTGTTTCTGTTTTCAACCCCCAAACAGAAATTCAAATCATAAATGTTCAAGATATATGCAGGGGTGGGGTATGTAGGTGGTTCAGTGGATAGAGACCCAGATCCAGGAGGTCCTAGATTCAAATCTGTCCTGAGACACTTCTTAGATGTGTGACCTTGGGCAAGTCACTTAATCCCAACTGCCTAGCTCTTACCACTCTTCTGTCTTGGAACCAATACCCAGTGTTGATTCTAAGACAGAAGATAAGGGTGTACAAGAGCCAGCTCAAACCAAATGGTCACTCTGCCTCTATATGAATCCAACTATCTTTCATGACTCTCCATTACCCTTTGGGAAGTTGTTAAATTAAAACTGGTTATTAAATTTTCAGTGTGAGCATTATAATTTGGCAAACTATACATCACGGTTTTATTTATTCTTTTATTGTTGCCTAGATTTTAAGAAAGCATTAATAATGCAACATCATTAAAAGTATCTCCTGCCTATATTTTTTGGTGGTGAAAGAAGTCTGTTATTAAACAGTTATCGGTACACCCTCTAATGCCCTGGCCTTAGAAACCACATGCTCCAATCTCTTCACTGTCTAGGAGAAGAAAACCTAGACCCCGAAACACGAGCTGACTTACTCAACAAAGGCTTGGGGACAATCAGGACCTCAACTTAAGTTTCCAGATTCCTACCCCAGTGCCTTTTTGTAATAGCAGAACTGAAAATGTCCTTTTCTCAACAACTCCATTCTTGGTCAAAAGCAAAAAGTACAATGGAATTCTCTTAAGTTGGCATCAAAGTATGTAAAAACCCCAGTTCAGCAAGAAGCTTTGAAGAATGTGAAGGTTTGTTAGGTTCACAATTCACGGCGGACCCACAAGAGCTTTCTGCAAAAAGCAAGCCAGCATGTCCTGCAATTTGGTATTTTTGTTCCCTGGTCTCCTGCCCTTGATACTCTGTGTTATGCCACTTTTGTACCAATAAAAATGGAAGGATATAAGAACAGAAAATGACAAGTAGGGCTATTGGCTTCCAGGTCTAATAACTACATTAATAATAACAGTAGCAACAACAATATTAATAGTATCTATGACCTCCATGAGAATTTCATATATGAAGTAATATTGATCAATAAACAAGCATTTCTAAGCATCAACTCTATGTCAGGTACCAGGGATACAAAGTTAGGAACCATTTGTTCATTATATATATATATATGTATATATATGATTCTATAGAATGATGACTATAGAGAACTATAGAATTCTATAGAATTATGTTTATATTGAAATATAAAATTCTATAGAATTCTATATAGACATATATTCATAATTCTGTAGAATTATGTTTTCTATAGAAATATGTAGGAAATGTATATAATTCCATAGAATTTTCTATATGTAATATAGAAATATATAATATATAGAAATAT
>NW_025372970.1:0-7679 GCF_016433145.1 Gracilinanus agilis
TATATATATATATATATATATATATATATATATATATATTTGTTTATATTCACTTTATATTTATGCTATATACATAATATATATTCTATATGCATTTGTTGTCCCTACCATTTATTAGAATATGAACTCCCTGGAGGGTGGGGATTATTTCATTTTTTAATATTTTACACAATCTGACAGTGTTTGGCACATTATATTTAATAAATAACTGTTAACTAATTGATTGAGTCATGTGAACCCCATGGAACTCAGGGTCAGTAGGGCTACAGTTTGCCAAGAGAAGGAATTTGATGGAGTCTCCACTTGGGATGTTGAAGATGGCAGAATAGGGGATAGGATTTCAGTAAAGCTCATCAACAATCCTCTACCTCTACTGTATATGCAGCATGTGGTACAAATCAGTTGTTTGTGTTTAGGTGGTTAGCACTTGGCAAGTATTTACAAAAACTCTATAGATTCAGAACAAATACAAATGGAAACTAGGAGTAATCTTTCTTCTTCTCATCTCCTGATCAACAACTTCTTGAGTAAGGATGACTTGGAAAAAATCAATCCACAGAAAGCTGGTTTTTCCAGATGGACTGCACAGCTCTGAATGGTTTAAGCCATGATTCCCATTTGAAACTGCTTTTCATCACTTGTCACAATATCATAAGCACTGAGCTCCAAATATTATCACATGTAACACACAAACACACAGCACAATAGACTAGCTGCCTATGGAAACAGGCTTACCTCCAAAATGGGGTGATTTCTGTCCTGATTGGGACCAAGGTCCATTAGAAAAAGTACTTGATCTGGATTCAAAAGATGATAGGTTCAAATTCTTTCTCTGCCATTTACCAATTGTATGACTATAGGCCAGACACTTCTTTTCTTTGAGCATTATTTTCCTCATTTGTAAAAGGAATCTAATTAATACTGGCTTAATAAGATTTTTGAAAGACTTTAAAAACTATTTAAACATAGATCTAAGGATAGAGACTGGATCTGATTGGTATAGGAAATTTCCAGAGAAAGAAACTACTCTGCTAATACAGGTTGTCTCCTTCTTTGTAATTTATAGTATTAAAGTGTTGGCAGGAAGAACTCAGAGATTAAGTGACTGGCCCAGGGTTATGTAGCCAGTATGTGTCAGAGGCAAAACTAAAGCCTGTCTTCCCAGCTCTGAGACCAACTCATTACCCCCAAATTAATATACTTAAATATAATAAATTTTTAAGTAGCATAAAAATGTGAGTGACTATTCATCATAGAGTTAGAGGTCTAGAGCAAGAAGGGATCTCAGAGGTCATTGGCTCCAGAAGCTTTGTGACTTATTTATAGCTAATAAGTGGTGAAGGTGGGATTTGAATTCAGGTCCTATGACTACAGTCAAAGCACCCTTTCTGCTCCTCCACAGAAACATATTTCTTCAAAACACAGAATCTTCTCCTTTCAGATTTGGCTTCTGATGTTTTATTGGGGCTGAAAAGTGATTCTTACAGTTGTTACACTTATGTACAAAGCCTAATAGGTATTACCAAGAGGGGAAGATTGAATGTCTGCTTAGTGATGAATTGTCCACCAGATCTCCTCAATGCAGAGAATATCTTCACTAGAAATGTGGCCACTGTTGATTAATTCCTTTTATCATAGCAAACCATGAAACCATCTCCTAAAACACTCCTATATATCAAAGGCAAAAGGACCCACAATGGAAAAGCAACTCCTATTACTGTGGTATTTAAGGATTTCTAAGTGATTTCCTGCCAACACCATCTTTGAGGCAGATAGTTTAAGAATTCTTATTTTCACTTAAAAATAAGACAATTTACTTGGTCATACTTGGGAAAGCAAGAATTGAACTGTGGTCTTTTGATTACAAATCCAATGTTATATAAACTACTACACTGATTGCACATATTCTTGAGAGACACCACTGAAGGCAGATGACACTTTTTCACTTTTTTTAGATGACAGTCCCTCATCCTGATGACTGCCAGAGCAAAAGGCATCTGAGTCAGTCCTGGGGCTATTCTTTCATTGGTACTTCTCATAGTACTTCACTTACCTACCCACACTATGTGCTGGGCTTGTGACTTAAGAGGTAAAACATTTATTAAATGCTTACTATGTGCCAGGCTTTGTGCTCATCTCTCTGGATACAAAAACAAGTAAAAAGGAAGTGGGTTGACTTCTGGGTTAAGATGACGGCAGAGTAAAAAGCAGCGCTTAACCTCTCCTAACCGAAACATACAGGACTCCTCAAGGGGACATAAAAACAATTCCAGACGAAAAGAGGGACCCCACAACAGGGCGCAGTGTGGAATGTACGTGGAATCTGGGCATTTCCATGCTATAAAGGGGTGAAACAGCTTTCACTAAATCTCGGGCTGAGCAACCACCCACCCCACCCACACACACACCACCTACAACGCCAAAGCCAGCACAAAAGAAATAGAGAAAGTTTGGGGCACCCATTGAGTCATTGGCAGCTCCAGGGCCTGTTCCTGAGAGCAGCAAGACTTAGGACCCCAAAAGGCTAAAGAATGCACATGGACTTTGAGTGGGGAAATGGAGCACAGACGTGGGCAGAGGCAGGTGCAGGCACGAGCAAAGGCTCTGAAACCCTGAGTGGGGAACCAGTGCAGATGGGTATACGACTGTGGAAGCAGAGCCCTGAGAACTGTAAAGGAACCTCCAGCAGAGGATCAAGCAAGGGGGTCCACCAGGGGGCATGACCTTGAGAACAACCAGACCTGAGACCTCAGGAGCCTAAAGAGCGCAGACAGACCCTGAGCGTGAGGATAAAGCTGAGAACAGGCTGGGCTAACAATGGCAACCCAGAATCAGGAAGGCCAAAAGAGAAAAATTAACAACAAGAAGAAGAAATCTTTAACACTTGACAACTTTTACACAGAGAAAATCCAGACAATCGAGCAAACAGAAGAGGAGAAAAAACAAGCAATCAAATCCGGACCCTCGCAAAATAAGGAAAACTGGTCACAAGCTCTTGAAGAGTTCAAATCTGAGATGACAAGAAAGTTGGAAAAGATTTGGCTAGAGAAATGGGAAATAGGTCAAAAGGAAATCAGGCAAGAAAATAATAGTTTAAAAGGCAATTGGAAAGTGAGGCTCAGAAATCAAATGAACTGATGAGCAAATTGAACACCAGAAATGACCAGATTGAAAAGGAAAACCAGTACCTAAAGAATAGAATTGAGCAAATAGAAGCTAATGATCTCTCAAGACACCAAGAACAAATACAACAAAGTCGAAAGACTGATAAAGGAAACATGAAATATCTCAATGAGAAAGTGACAGACCAAGAAAACCGGTCTAGAAGAGACAATTTGAGAATCATTGGTCTCCGTGAAAAAGCAGAAATTAATAGAAATTTGGACTCCATACTAAAAGAAATTATTCAGCAAAATTGCCCTGAAGTTCTACAACAAGAGGGCAATATAGACATTGAAAGGATCCATAGATGACCCTCTACACCAGACCCAGAAAAGACAACGCCCAGGAATATAATAGCCAAATTCAAGAGCTTCCAAGTAAAAGAAAAAAATCTTACAAGAAGCCAGAAAGAGACAATTCAAATATCAAGGAGCTCCAATCAGGACCACACAGGATCTGGCAGCCTCCATGCTAAAAGACCTCAAGGCTTGGAATATGATATTCAGAAAGGCGAGAGAGCTGGGCCTGCAACCACAGATCAACTACCCATCAAAATTGACTATATATTTCCAGGGGAAAGTATGGGCATTCAACAAAATTGAAGATTTCCAAGTATTTGCACAGAAAAGACCAGGACTAAATGGAAAGTTTGATATCCAACCACAAAAATCAAGAGAAACATGAAAAGGTAAATAAGAAACAGAGGGGGAAAGAAAGAAAACTCATAATTTTTAATTTGCCTTTTTAAGGGCCTCAGTAAGATCTAATTATCTGTATTCCTATGTGGAGAAATGCTATGTACAATACACTGTAGTGGCCTCTATTCACTATTATAGTATTCACTATTATAGTAATCAGAAGAATAATTCATAGGGAGAGGGTGAAATACTAAATAGTCTAAGTTGATATGGGGGGCTGGGAAAGAGGGGGGTAAATAGCACGGGAAACCAAGAGAAACTTGAGAGAATAAGAAAAATAGGATATTCTATTACACACAAAGAGGGCATGGGAAGGGGAGGGGACAAATACTATTATAAGAAGGAGAGCATTAAGAGGTAATATTTAAACCTTACTCTCTGGGTAATCAACCCAGAGAGGGAAGAGTAGCTATATTATCCATTGGGATATAAAACTCTATCTAACCCTACTGAGAAAGTCAGAAGTGATAAACCAAGGGGAGCAGGAGAGTGGGGAGGTCAAAAAAGGGAGAGGAGAAGAAGGGGGAGGGAATTCATTAGGCCTTTAAAAATAAAAATAGGGGAATAAAAAGGGAGGGGGTAGAAAGGGAAGTTAGTCAAGGGAGGGGATAAGGGATAGGGTCTTAATAGCAAACCACTGGTTTAAAAGGAAATAGTTTAAGACGCAGGGGTAGGAATAGGGGAGGATACAAAAATGTTAGCGAATGCACAACTGATAATTATAACTCTGAATGTGAATGGGATGAACTTGCTCATAAAACAGAAGCAAATAGCAGAGTGGATTAGAAACCAAAATCCTACCATATGTTGTCTACAAGAAACACATATGAGGTGGGTGGACATACACAAGTTTAAAGTTAAGGGCTTGAGAAAAATATTTTTGGCATCAAATGAGAAAAAGAAGGCAGGAGTGGCAACTGTGATTTCTGACAAAGCCAAAGTAAAAATAGATATGATTAAAAAAGACAGGGAAGGTCATTACATCCTGATTAAAGGCAGTACAAACAATGAGGAAATAACACTGCTCAATATGTATGCCCCAAGTGGCATAGCATCCAAATTCATAAAGGAGAAACTGGCAGAGCTCAAGAAGGAAATAGATAATAAAACCATAATAGTGGGAGATCTAAATACTCCTCTTTCAGATCTAGATAAATCAAACCAAAAAATAAATAAGAAAGAGGTAAGAGAGATGAATGAAGCCCTAGAAAAATTAGATTTAATTGATATGTGGAGAAAAATAAATAGGGAAAAAAGGAATACACCTTCTTTTCAGCTGCACATGGTACATTCACAAAGATTGACCATGTAATATGGCATAGAAACATTGCAAACAAATGGAAAAGAGCAGAAATAATAAATGTAACCTTCTCAGATCATAATGCAATAAAAATAATAATTATTAAGGGCACCTGGACAGGCAAATCAAAAACCAATTGGAAATTAAATAATATGATTCTCCAAAACCAATTAGTCAAAGAAGAAATCATAGAAACAATCAACAATTTCATTGAAGAGAATGAAAATGATGAGACATCCTTCCAAACTCTGTGGGATGCAGCCAAGGCAGTACTCAGGGGGAAATTTATATCCTTGAGTGCATATATTAACAGATTAAGGAGAGCAGAGATTAATGAATTGGTCATGCAACTCAAAAAATTAGAAAGCGAGCAAATTAAAAATCCCCAGATGAAAACTAAATTAGAAATACTAAAAGTCAAGGGAGAAATTAATAAAATCGAAAGTAAAAGAACTATTGAATTAATAAATAAGACTAGAAGCTGGTATTTTGAAAAAAACAGATAAAATAGACAAAGTACTGGTCAATCTAATAAGAAAAAGGAAAGAAGAAAACCAAATTGACAGTATCAAAGATGAAAAGGGAGACCTTACCTCTAATGAAGGGGAAATTAAGGCAATCATTAAAATCTATTTTGCCCAATTATATGGCAATAAATATAACAATTTAGGAGATATGGATGAATATTTACAAAAATATAAATTGCCTAGATTAACAGCAGAAAAAAATGGAATACCTAAATAATCCCATATCAGAAAAAGAAATTGAACAAGCCATCAAAGAACTTCCTAAGAAAAAATCACCAGGACCTGATGGATTCACAAGTGAATCCTATCAGACATTCAAAGAGCAACTAATCCCAAAACTATACAAATTATTTGATATGATAAGTAAAGAAGGAGTCCTACCAAATTCCTTTTATGACACAAATATGGTACTGATTCCAAAGCCAGGGAGATCAAAAACAGAGAAAAAAACTACAGACCAATCTCCCTAATGAACATAGATGCAAAAATCTTAAATAGAATACTAGCAAAGAGACTCCAGCAAGTAATTAAGAAGATCATCCACCATGATCAGGTGGGATTTATACCAGGAATGCAAGGATGGTTCTACATTAGGAAAACCATCCACATAATTGACCATATCAACAGTCTAACAAACAAAAATCACATGATTATCTGAATAGATGCTGAAAAAGCCTTTGACAAAATACAGCATCCATTCCTATTGAAAACACTGAAAAGTATAGGAATAGAAGGACCTTTCCTAAAAATAATAAACAGTATATACCTAAAACCATCAACAAGCATTATATGCAATGGGGATAAATTAGAAGCCTTCCCAATAAGATCAGGAGTAAAACAAAGATGTCCATTATCACCTCTATTATTCAAAATAGTACTAGAAACACTAGCAGTAGCAATTAGAGAAGAAAAAGAAATTGAAGGTATCAAAGTGGGCAAGGAGGAGACTAAGCTATCACTCTTTACAGATGATATGATGGTATACTTAAAAAATCCTAGAGAATCAACTAAGAAGCTTGTAGAAATAATCCACAACTTTAGCAAAGTTGCAGGATACAAAATAAATGCACACAAATCATCAGCATTTCTATGCATTTCCAACACATTAGAGCAACAAGAGGTAGAAAGAGAAACAACATTTAAAATCACCCTAGACAATATAAAATACTTGGGAATCTATTTACCAAAACAAACACAGCAATTATAAAAAAAAACTACAAAACACTTTCCAAACAAATAAAACTGGATCTAAACAATTGGAAAACCATTGATTGCTCATGGATAGGACGAGCTAACATAATAAAAACGACCATTCTACCCAAATTAATTTACCTATTTAGCACCATACCTATCAAACTACCAAAAAACTTCTTTACTGAATTAGAAAAAACTATAACAAATTTCATTTGAATAACAAAAGATCAAGAATATCAAGGGAAATAATGAAAAAAATGTGAAGGAAGGGGGCCTAGCAGTACCAGATATTAAACTAAACTATGAACAGCAGTTATCACAACAATATGGTACTGGCTAAGAGACAGAAGGGAGGATCAGTGGAATAGACTTGGGGTAAATGACATCAGCAAGACAGTGTATGATAAACCCAAAGAGCCCATCTTTTGGGACATAAGTCCACTATTTGACAAAAAATGCTGGGAAACTTGGAAAACAATATAGGAGAGATTAGGTTTAGATCAACATCTCACACCCTACACCAAGATAAATTCAGAATGGGTGAATGACTTGAATATAAAGAGGGAAACTCTAAATAAGTTAAATGAATACAGAATAGTATACTTGTCAGATCTCTGGGAAAGGAAAGATTTTAAAACGAAGCAAGAGTTAGAGAAAATTACAAAATGTAAATTAAATGGTTTTGATTATATTAAATTAAAAAGCTTTTGGGGGCAGCTGGGTAGCTCAGTGGAGTGAGAGTCAGGCCTAGAGACAGGAGGTCCTAGGTTCAAACCCGGCCTCAGCCACTTCCCAGCT
>NW_025372971.1:0-5161 GCF_016433145.1 Gracilinanus agilis
TATATATATAGTATTGATATGTTTCATTGTTCACTATATCATTTAGAAAAATGTATTTCCCTAATACACTGTTTAAATAAGTGATATTTGTTGTTTTTGCTTTGCCTGAGATCATGACTGCTACTACTCTTTTTTTTAAACTTCTGCTGAAGCAGAATGGATTCTTCTGCAACCCCTTAGTTTTACTCTTTGTGTGTCTGTTATATGTGTTTCTCTGTAAACAACATATTGTTAGATTATGTCTTCTAGTTGATTTTGTTGTCTGATTCTGTTTTGTGTGTGAGTTTATCTCATTTACTATCACAGTTATGATTACTGTATAGTTTTCACTGTTTATTCTTCTCTTGATGCCTCTGTCTCTTTCTCTTTCTGTCTCTGTCTCTCTGTTGCTGTCTCTCTGTCTCTCTTTCTCCTGAATAATATGTTTTGCTTTTTACCATCACTTCCCTTTCTCTGCCCTCCTTTTTATTTAGCTACTTCATCTTCTCTTTTCTTTTTTCCCTTTCTCATTCTCTGCATTTTAAATAGATTTTTATACCCACCTGAATGCATATTTTATTTTCTCTTTGAGCCAATTCTGATGAGAGTAAGATTCAAGCTTTGCCCTCTACTAACCACATTCACATTCATTGCAAAATTTTTTTTTCTTTACTTCCTCTTTTATCTGAAATAATTTCCCCTTTCTTATTTTTTCCTATCCCCCCCCACAGGACATCCCTCTTTTTCCACAAACACCAATTTCCTTTGTCTATGCATATTCCTTCTAACTGCCTTAAAATGATAATGTTTTAGTAGTTACAATTATCATCTTCTTACATAGAAATATAAATAGTAACCTTGTTGAATCAATCTCTTATGATTTATCTTTCATGTTTATCTTTTTATGCTCCTTTTGTGTCTTCTATTTGAAAATCAATATAAAAAATCCATTCTTTTCAGCCGGAATGCATGAAAGTCCCCCTTTTCATTAGATATTCTCTTTTTTCCCCAAAGGATCCTATTTAGTTTCATTTAGGTATATGATTTTTTATTATAATTCTAGTTCCTTTTCTTCCTGAATATTTGGAATATTCCAAATCTTCTACTTCTTATAGTGGAAACTTCTAAGTCTTCTGTGATCCTGACTATGGCTCTATGATATGTGAATTGTTTCTTTCTGGATTCTTGCAATGTTTTCCCTTTGACATAGAAACTCTGAAATTTGTCTATAATATTCCTGAGCATTTCTGTGTTCCTCTAATTTAGTGTTCCCCTTTATGTTGGAATTGAGACCTCTGCCCCTGCTCCTTTATGAGAAACCACAATGGCAACCTTACCAGAGTCTCTGCTCCATCATGGACAAGTGCTATTATTCCTTTTGGCCCTGCAACTGTGACTAGAACCGAGTATAGGCAATGAAACAGGATCCTGAACTCACTGTCTGGAAAGGATCCTCTGTAATCTCCTTCTGACCAGTCCTCCAATAACCCCAACTCCATGACCATTGTCTGAGAGCTCCCAAAACTGCTGTTGACTCTAAGGCCCACTGTGGCAATGGAAGTGAGCTCTGTGCTGCTGAACTGCCTGCCTCATGCTTCAGGCTCAACCACCACTTAGATAACACTGACTTTTCTTGCTTTCCTTCTAAATTGTCTTGGGAAGGGAAACTTTCATCTGAAATTCTGTTGGTTATTATCCTCCAGAATTCAATTCAAAGCACACTAATTCTCCAACACTAACAAAAAATTCACTAACTCTACTCATCCCTGCTGGCTATCATCCTATATCTCTTTCCTCTTCCATTGCTACCGTACTTGATCTACGATAGGTCTCATCATTTTCTTTCTTTTCAATCTGCTCTAAACACTCAAGTCTAGTTTTCCACACTATCATTCAACTGCAACTGCTACCTCCGATTTTATCAAAAAGATATTTACTAAAAAAAAAAAAAAAAAAGATATTTACTGCCACATCTAATGACCTTTTATTTAACGTCATGCTTCTTAATCTCTCTTCAACCTTTAATACTGTTGATCACCCTCTTCTCCTTGACAATTTCTCTTCTCTGAATTTTTGTTTGTGACACTGCTGTTTTCTGATTCTCTTCCTACCTGTCTGACCATTTATTCTGTTAGCTTTGCTAGAGATTTTGTGGCACAATAATTCAAGTAGGTACTATATAAATACTAGTTGCCATCAATACCATCATCTAAAAAGAAAGCATTGCACCTCCTGACTTAAATTTTTTTCTGCCTCTCCCTCTATGTGTAGAATGGTTATCATTTTGCTTTTTAAGCTTTCCATAACTTGTGTATATGTGGTTAATTTCATGCTGTCTCCTTCATTAGTCTTTAGGCACCTTCACAAGAGAAACCATTTAAGCCTTTTTTGGTATTCAGTGTTTTCAACAGTGTCTTATTCTTTTTGAGTACTTCATGTATACTTATTGAATTCTTTATGAGTGAACTTGAAAGTCAGAACATCTAATGAAAACCTAGAAAAAAAGGTCTCATCCTGTAAACCCTTAGTAACATAATTTTTTTCAATATCACAAATACCTCTGTTTTGTTTACTTTAGTTTTGACCAGTGGAAATGATATTAAAGAAGTTTTGTTAATATCATATTTGACACAGTACTGTAAGGTCCATAACCTTTTATATCTAATTTACAGTTCAAACCACTCATATGGATTGTCCATGCCCTTATATTTTTATTCACAACTTAGCCACTTATTTTGCACTTATTACATGTTTAAAATTTTTTTAATCATTCATCATATCATGCCTGAAGACAAATATCACATAAATAATGAAGTAACTCATGAAGGTAAAACATTATTAGAAGATACCATGCTTCATTTTGTAATTAAATTTTAAAAGTTACTTTTTTTGACTGTGGATAGCACCTTTTTTGTTTTGTTTTTAAATCATGAGTTACTTTGGGTAATACTTGAAAACTTTTTATGATAATCATTTAATCCTTTACACTTGATCTTTGTGCAATATTTCTGTTACTATATATTTTATTCTCCTGGTTCTGCTCATTTCACTTAGTGTCAGTTCATATAACTCTTTCCAGGTTTTTTCTGAATTCATTTTTTCTTATGGTTCAATAGTATTTCATTACAATTATTTACCACATTTGTTCAGCAATTTCCCATTTGATGGACAAAACTTAGTTTCTAATTCTTTACCATCATAAAAGGAGCTACTGAAAGTATTATTTTACAAATAGGTCCTGTTCCCTTATAATTGATCTCTTCATCTTATTTTCTCTTCTGTTTTATCATTTTCTCTTCTTTCATCATGTCCACATCAACACATTTGTTCAAGCAGTTGTTTTACTTCTGTTTTTCCACACCTATAGTTCTTCTGCTGAATGTGGGTAGCATTCTTTTCCATAAATCCCTTAAAATTGTCCTGAGTCATTGCATTGCTGCTGGTACTGAAGTCCATTATATTCGATTTTACCACAGTGTATCAGTCTCTGTGTACAATGTACTTCTGGCTCTGCTCCTTTAACTCTGTATCAATTCCTGAAAGACATTAGAGTTCACATGGAATTTTTCCAGTTGATTATTTCTTTGAGCACAGTAGTGTTACATAACCAGCATATGAAACAATTGCTTCAACCATTCACCAATTGAAGGGCATACCTATAAATATTTTTGTACAAGTCTTTTTATCTATAATCACTTTGGGGTACAAAACAAGCCAATGGTATGGCTGGATCAAAGAGCAGGTAGTCCTTTAGACTTTGGACATATTTAAAAACTGCCATCCAGAATGGTTGGATCAGTTCAGAACTCTACCAGCAATGCATTAATGTCCCAATTTTGCCACATCTCTTCCAACATCCATTACTCTCCCCTGCTATCATTTTAGAAAATCTTCTAGATGTGAGGTGATACCTCAAAGTTCTTTTGATTTGCATTTCTCTAATAATTAGAGATTTAGAACACTTTCCCATGTGCTTATTGATACTTTTGATTTCTTTATCTGAAAATTGCCTATTCATGTCCCTTGCCCATTTATCAATTGGGGAATGGGTTGATTTTTTATACAATTGACTTGCTCCTTGTATATTTGAGTAATTAAACCTCTGTCGAGGTTTTTTGTTATAGAATTTTTCCCCAGTTTGTTGTTTCCATTCTGATTTTGCTTACGTTGTTTTTGTTTGTACAAAAACTTTATAATTTTAGACTTCCATTTAAGATGGCAGCAGAGTAAGGAATAGCAGCTTGATCTCTCCTAACCGAAGCATACAGAACTCCTCAAAGGGACATAAAAATTAATCCAGACAAAAGAAGGGACCGCACAACAGGGCATAGCATTGAAGGTATGTGGAATTGGGGCATTTCCACGCTATAAAGGAGTGAAACAGCTCTCACTAAAATGTGAGAGGAAGAAGCTCTTCCCCCACCCCCCATACCACGTACAACTCAGAGACCAGCACACAAGAGTTAAAGCAGGTTTGGGGCACCGATTAAGTCACTGGCAGCTCTGGGGCTTGTTCCTGAGAGCAGCAAGACTTAGGAAGCCTAAAGGCTAAAGAACACGCGGAGACTTTCCTGAGCATCTGTGTGGGTGAAGGTACTGCCCTAGGTGAGGACAAGGATCTCGATCTCAGGCTTGGACTCGAGTGGGGACCCTGTGCAGACAGGAGCATGGCTGTGGAAGCAGCGCCCTGAGACTGTTGAAGGAGCCTTGGGCAGAGGGGCAGACCAGGGACAACCAGGAGGCTTGACCCCGAGAACAAAGAGACTTGAGACCTTGGGAGCCTAAAGATAGCAGACAGACCCTGAGTTTGAGGATAAACCTGAGAGGGTGCTGGGCTAACAACAATGGCAAGCCAAAATTGGGAAGCCAAGAAGAAAAAGATAATTAAGAAGAACTCTGTAACATTCGACAACTTTTACACAGAGAAAATCCAGACAATGGAGTAGGACGAACAAGTAATCATATTCATACCTTCCCAAAACAATGAAAAATGGTCACAAGCTATTGAAGAGTTCAAATCTGAGATATTGAGAAAGATGGAAGAGATCTGGCAAGAAAATAACAGTTTAAGATCTGTGGGGGAAAAAAGACTTTAAAACCAAGCAAGAGTTAGAGAAAATTACAAAATGTAAATTAAATGGTTTTGATTATATTAAACTAAAAAGTTTTTGTGCAAACAAAA
>NW_025372972.1:0-9740 GCF_016433145.1 Gracilinanus agilis
TCCCCCTCCTCCGGCTCTCCCCCGCCGCAGCGAGGCCGCCCCAGCCGCCGCGGGCAGCCCCCCGGGGTGCCCCCTGCTCCTCGCGGACAAGAGCCTGTGCGGCCTGAAAGGCGGCAAGGAGCCCGTGGTGTACCCCTGGATGAAAAAGATCCATGTCAGCACCGGTGAGCGACGCCTGGGCCGCAGCGAGGGCGGGGTGGAAGGGCCTGGGAGGGCCACGGGGCAGGAGGGGGCAGAGGCGAGGGCCAGGAGGGGCGACCTGCTGCCCTGGCAGCGGAGGTATGGGTGGATGGGGAGTGGGGGGTCACTGTGCGTGTGTGTGCCACCTAATCAAAACGTGAGAAACCTTTTGTGTCCGGGGTCCCTTTATCGGGAGATTTACGAGACGCCAAACTGTTAGGGCAGTAATTATAGCCCCCATAAATTGAATTGCCCTGGCAGCGGCTCTGGGCCATGTGTCTTTGAAGCTTTTCTTCAGCCCCAATGCCCAACACCATTTTTTATGGCTCTCGCTTGTTTTCCGTTCTCAATAACCTGTGAAACATTTTCTTTGCCGTATGTATTCTTACGTGAACTTGGTGTCAGGTTATTATATAATGATCTTGTCCAATTGCTCTCCCCCCTTCTCCTCCTCTTCTCTTCTTCCTCCTCCTCCTCTTCTTCTTCCTCCTCCGCCTTCTCCGGGGCCCTGCACGCTCAGTCAACCCCAATTACAATGGAGGGGAACCCAAACGCTCCCGAACCGCCTACACCAGGCAGCAGGTCTTGGAGCTGGAGAAGGAGTTTCATTTTAACCGTTACCTGACCCGGCGGCGTCGCATCGAGATCGCTCACACGCTCTGCCTCTCCGAGCGCCAGGTCAAGATCTGGTTTCAAAACCGGAGAATGAAGTGGAAGAAGGACCACAAACTGCCCAACACCAAGATGCGCTCCTCGGCCCCGGCCCCGGGCAGCCAGCCCTCCAAGGCGCAGACTCAGGGCCCGCATCTTGCCCCTCGCCACCAGCCAGGTGCCTCCACACCCAACTCCTCCACGCTATAATCGTCCACCTCCCCAGACCTATTTGATTCCCTCCCTGCTTCTTCCTTTCTTCTTCTGCTCCTCTTCCCGCACCCTCCCCCCCCCCTTCTGTCTGGACCAAAAATAAACACGACCCGACACCCTACTCCGCGTTTGTAAATAATAAAAATGAGAGAGAGGGATAGAGGGAGAGAGAGAAGACATGATCTCTGCTCGGCAGAGGAGTCCAGGTTGTCACCCAGGTCTGGACCCAGTTCAGATACTGGCCCGCTAGCCTACCAGTGGGATTGTTTATTTATGGAAATGCTCGCAGAGCTGGGATATGAAGTTCGGTATCCAACTGCCAAGGACTCCGTTGTATGCAGTATTTTTGAAAAGGCTAAAATGAACAGTCCTATCCAGTGGTGGCTAGCAGTGCAGTTCTCGGGAAATAGTCACCTACATAGAGTGCAAACAAAAGGACCGGCCCCTCCCCCCTCGTACGCTCCCCCACCCACCCAAAGCAGGTTGCAAAAACTGCTCCGGAACTGAGAAGAGGAGAGAGGCCGTTTGGAATGTCACAAGGTTATTTAATTGGTCTCCAGGTGTATAGTCCCTGATGATATTTGTGACACATTCGTTTCTCTTTATCTCATTTATTTAAAATATTGTTAGAGGTTTATTGTTGTCTTACTCTCTGGCCCAGCTCTAACTGGCAAGAGGGGGCCCATTTAGATCCACGTGAGACTGTAAATTGTGGGTTTTGGTGTAACTGTATATAGAGCCAAGTGCTGAGAATAAATCCTGTAAAACAACAACAACAAACCGTGATATTAAAGGCTTAAAACAACTGGTTCTCGTGTTTCCTAAACTTTCTGGCGAGGAAGACATCTCCCTGACCGGAGTGAGCAACTTCTTTGAAAATAAGGGGGTCTTGTGTCTAATTTAGCGCTGATCGCCAAAACCGTTTGTGTTTCTGACTTGAGCAAGAGGGAAAAATAGACAGCAGAGAGGAGAGACAGAGGCACCCAGAGAGAGCTCGAGTCTGAGCCTTTGCCTGGCTCATACAAGAGACTACAGCAAAGTTTAAAGGAGAAAGGAAAGTGGTAGGTTTTGCTGCAAATACCCCTGCTCTTTGGCTTAGGTTTCATTTCTCTCTGTGACTTATAGGGCTAGGGACAGAAAGGGGGCACAGGCTGGCCAGGAGGCTCATCGCTTCCAGCAGCTGTTTTACCCTGGCTGAACCACACACAACCAGAATGACACTTGAAAGTAAGTGGTCATTTTGATATTTATTGCCCTCTGAAGCTTTTCTTAGGAGGCAGAATGGGGGTGGGAGGGAATGTGGCTCTTTTCAAGAAACTCGGAGCTAAACACTGATTTATGATTTTTGGAGGGAGAGGGGGGAGGTTTGGGAAAGAGTTAAATTCAGTTCTCCAGTCCGTGTGCCTCAAAAGTTTGGGCCCAGAAGGATGTCACAAAAGGGCTGCAATCTCCATTGGAGTCAGCCCCCAAGCATGGGACAGTGAGGAAGAAGTGGAAGCAGCCCTTGGTGCCACTCTTGATTCTGGAGAATTCCAATTCATTTCGCTGTCTAGAATGCTACATACTAAAAGGAGGGCTTGGGCTGGACCCCAGCATCCAACTTCTCGAACCGTCCCTGGTCATCTTCTTCCTTAGATATAATGTGCAACGATAAGAGGGCAAACGGCATTAACACCAGACTCAAGGAGTTCAGAGAGTTCAGAGAGGGCCTGGGCTGCTGGTGGTGGTGGTTGGGGTGATGCTGGAAAACTTCTTCGGCATCACACCAGAGGCATTCCACGTCCATTCGCCCATCAGTAGTTAAAACACTTAACTAATAAGCAGGAGAGCTTTGTTTCTTTTACTTGTTGCCATTTGTGAAAAGCAAATTCTTCCAGCTCTTTAATTATGAACGAAATAGATCTGAGAATGAGACAACAGTCCCATGGCTCAGAGCAGCTTCCATTCCTCTGCCACTAAAATATATATATGTATATATGTATATATGTCTTGCCACTAAAAATTGGAGAGGAACAAATAAACTGGTTCAGAAGTCAGCCAAAGTCCTGAAGTGAACCGTGTTTTATAAGATGTGAACTGGAGGCTCTGGGCCTCTAAACCTGGGGCTTCCACTTATGATTCCCCTCCCCCAACTTGTAAAACGAAATTAAATCACGCTGAAAATAGCAATTTTGCCGAGAATCATTAATCACCTCATACAATAAATACTTCTTTGTAATTCAACAGCAATTCTGAAAGGCATTCTCCTGGAAAAGTCTGTGGAGGAGCAAAGGATGTCCCTGGAAAAATGTGGTCATATATAAAGATGGAAAATCGTGGCTGTCTGCTAAAAAAAAATGCGGAGACTCTTGCTGGAAACGAAATGCTGGCTGCAAAGTCTCCTACGGCAGATGATCATCATATAAGGTAAATGTTCATATTTATCCTTTATGTTCTGAGGCTGGGAGGTGCCTAGAAACGAACAGGCCTTGGGGTGTGTGTGTGTATTGGGGAGAAGGGACTTTTGGGTGGAGTGTCTATATACTTGGAAAATGAAGTGGAGCGTAGAGATCATTTTTTTAAAACAACTTAAGACTATTAAAAAAATAAGGACGTGGGGGTTGAAATGCCTGGATAATTAAGGTCAACGTGGACTTTTTTAAAAAAATCTGAATTACGCGGATAATTATCTCCATTCGACACTTCACTCAAGCCTGTTGTAGATCTGGTCCTTTGAGCCAGAATGTTATAACAAGTTAGGAAATTCTGCTTCGGAGTTTCAGCGTTTGCATTGTCCTTCTTTTGCTAGGGCAACCATAAGGGGTCACCGAGAGGACAAATTTTCTATCCCATTAATTGTTTTTTTTAGAGAAGCCCACTGGCCCTGGGGACCCTTGACCTTTAAAGATAGTATTCTATGTAAGCCCTAGAGCTCTCCTCTCCCTCAAGAATCTCTCTCTCTCTTTCCCTCTCTCTCTCTCTCTTTTTCTCTTTCTCTGTCTGCTGTCTCTCTCTGATTTTTTCTCTCTCTATCTCTGTCTGTCTTTCTCTGTCTTTCTCTCTGTCGTTCTGTCTCTCTGTCTCTCCTCTCCTCTTCTCTCTCTCTTTCTCTCTCTGTCTTTCTATCTTTCTCTCTGTCTCTCTCTCCCTCTTTCCTCCCCTCTGTTTCCCCCTCCACCTCTCTCTCTCCACACACACACACACACACACACACACACACACACACACACACACACATACACACACACAAAATCTACTTTAGTCACAGAAGAAACCCATAGAAGAACACCAGAGCTAAAACTTTTGTCAACATCTGAAATCAACCTAAATCGGATGGGAGACACTTTAATTGTCACAGTTTGAAGCAAGTGCTTAACACTCTCCCCCCTGAAGGAAAATGGCAGCTTGCAAGCTCTCTTTCCTAGTTTTTGCTGAAATCTATGATATACCCGGTGTTTTATTACAGAAGGAATTCAACTGTGACAGGCAGAGTACAGTACTTAATACCCAGAATAGAGCTCCATGGGAAGATTACCTAGATAGATTACACTTGGGCTGGGGGAAGTGAGTCCTGCACATAGCTTCCTGAATTTTATACAGGGGGAGCTCCTGGGGTTTTTCTTCATTCTCCTCTACCTCAAATCCCCTTCAGAGTGCTGGCCTGCCTCCCATTAGAACCCTCTCATCCCCTTTCCTTCTTACTTGCCCTCCTTCCCCCTTGAAACCTCAGAGCTGTTTGTTCACATTTCAGCCTGTGAATCGTTTCATTCCAGCAATTACAATAAAGAACCCGATTGGACTCCATTTATAATAAATGGATAAAGCTTTGAAGGCCCAGTACAGACAACAAGGACCTGAGGTTTCCTGGGGGAAGGAGTGGGCTCCATTGAAGCAGTGGGTTGGTTCTGAGTGGTTCTCCTATTCAGGAGACATTTCCTTGAATTTCCGCCACTGCATCCCCGTCCCAAGGCCTGTCTACATCCGACCCCCTTACTATTGGTCTAAAAACAATGACCCTCACCATTGAGATACATTTCTGGTGCTGCAGCAGGAGGATGTTGAAGGAGATCATCTGTGCTAGAAGGCAGAGTATTAATGGTGGCAGCTTGAGCCCGATTCCAGCCCCTACCCTTCTCCGCAGGGCTGGAAGATGTTATGTGGAACTCGGCAAATGTATCAAAGGCTTGACATGGTTCTTATTCAGGGACTGAGGGCAAAGCAGGGTGAGGCAGGAGCCCCTCTCCAGCTGGAGAGCCACATAACAGGGAATTCTGAATGGCTAATTCCCCGCCCCCCCCATTTTCAGGCCTTCATAAAAGCCTGTAAGTGAGTAGTGACTTCTGGGGCTCTCGGGCTAGGTGTGCTGTGGCTAGAGAGGCAGCATACATCCCTACACACGTGTCCTTTGTCTCCTAGCACACAAGCATGTCAGCATGTGTGTGGATGTGTGGCCTGTTTGGGCAGGAATCTCCATTCAGAGTGGCCAGATCCTAGAGAGTCATTCTTTCCCGGGGCCAGGGCGGGTAAACCGAGGAACACCACGAACTCTTCCTGGGCAGGTCTGCTCCAAAGGTCCCTGGATGGAGATCCCACGGGATGGCAGCCGCTGGCTCAGAACAATCTGTGCCTAAGAAGGACCCAGTTCCCTGCTTTTGGTGGGGGTTCATTCTAGACAGGCAGAGGAAAGTTGTCCCAAGTCTCAGAAATGTGGGGCTGCCCAGGAAAGCCCAAACGAGAGCCCTGTGCTCCGAGAGAAAGGTGTAGCCTCTGTTCTGGGGGTGCTATTGAAGTGGCAAGCTTTGGAGGGTCACATGACTCATTAAATAATTAATGGCGACAGGCAAGAATGGATCTGTGGTCGTCAGTGTCTCACTCACTAGGAATGATACTCTCAGAAGTGAAACTCAACTTCCTACTTGAGAGATTGCCAAATATATATTTTAAATCCATCCTCAGATTTCTCTGGAAAGACTTTAAGCTCTCTCAGAGGGGGCAATAGGGATTCTGCCGGTGAGTATGGAGGGATCAAGCCTTCTTCGTTCTCCGTCCACCATCCCGCGGATATTTTGACGTGGGGCCGATGAGGGAGCAGCAGAGGATGGGTGGCCGGGAGTTGGGGAGGGGGGCAGCTTCAGCTCTTCGGCTTTGGGTGTCTCGTGGTGGTCACGTTCTCCTTTGGGTGTGGAAATGGGCCGATTACTTTTGGTTATGTTGGAAATTATTCTGTGGATCGCTGGCTGCCCCGGGGCTGGAGCGAAGCTTTGTCCCGTTTTCTTGGAGCTAATAAATCACAGCCCACAAGAGAAGGGCCAAAAAATGCAGCCAATTCCTAATTCCAAGGGCTTGGGGGTGGGGTGGGAAGGAGAGGAGACAGACAAACAGACAGACAGACAGACAGACAGAGGAGCCATTGTAAGGGAAAAGTCGCGGGCGAATTTCTTCCTGATTCATTCATTAGGGGGCCTGATTTATGCTTGTACCAAGTCGGGCGCCCACGGTGTGCATTGGCCTTCCTTGGGTAACAAAGTAGCAACAATAATCATAACAATAATCATTATCTGGGTCATCCGTCTCCCAAATGGCGGGCCAAATGGCGCCTGAGCAGTTCCTTTCTGGGAGAAGTTGAGGAGAAAGTCCTGAGTGGAAGCGCTGGACAATGAGTGGTGTGTGCGGCTACAGAAGTGGCTTTCCAAGATGCAAATGGCGCGTTTAAAGGAGGAGGGAAAGGCTGCCGATAAAGTAGATTGCCATTTGTAAGCGAGTATTGATTACAGGTCAAAAGAGATCAAGGAGCGGATGGGGAGGGAAGCAGCAGGCGGATTTGGAGCCAGGGCCAAGCGGCTGGAGAAGCGGGGGGAAGTGAAGCGAATGGGGGTTCCCTGCACTTCCTGAGCAGGCTAGGAGTCCTGGGAAGGCATCTTTCCCGTTTCAATATTGTTGGGCAGCCGCTGGGAGAGCCAGACACTGACTACTACGGCTGGAGATCAGTCAGGATCACCTCTCTCGGCTGGCGCGGGGGCGGGGGCGGGGCGGGGGCCACGCACTACGGGCTGGGAAGAGAGATGAAGGAACTCTGAAACCACACAATGAAAGTTTCTTCCAAAGAAGTTCTCTCCAGACAGACTTCAGCGCTTTCCAAGCCATGAACTGAAAGATCCTACCCCTACCCCCCCCCCCCATCAAAGTTGCGTGGCCACAACATTGCCCTTTGCTTGCCAGGCAGAAATTCAGGGGTGCAGTTTGGTCGCAAGTCATGCATGCATCTGGCTTGCTCTGCACGCAGGGAGGTGCATCCCAATAGCTCCCTCCTTGGCGTCTTGTAATATTATTTTTCAAGAGGCCGCCTCGGGTTTCCCAGTTTCCAGCAGAAGTTCGTCTAAAATCTGCTCGGTCCAGCACAGCTGGGCCTCTTGTCAGGCCACAATAACGTTTGGCGAAGAGAGGACGAAGGCCGGGTTTGAATAAACCGGAAGACAAAAACTCCCGTTCACAATGCTGTGCCCGGCTTGTGGCGTGGAGCCTCAGTCTGCAATCGAGTGTACACTCGCTCAAACGCTCCCCACCCCCAAAGAAAACCCGCAGGCTAGCCATTGTGAGCAAAAGAAAATAAAGCACCCGCTCCTCTCTCCGAATGTAGGGCCCAGCCCGGCCCAGAGCCGAGGCTCCCCTTCCTGTGCCCATCTTTCGGGCCCTTGCCCATTCCCACCCCGCCCCCGAGAAAGAAAGGCGAGGCAAGAGTCGGGGTGCCGAGCTGGGGCGCGGATTTCTTTAACTTTAACAAACAATCCAATGGGTCTCTGTGTAAGCTAGATCCTCTCGGAGGGAAGAGACGGGGCGCCTGGTGTGTCTGAGAGCTCACTATGTACGGAAGCACGCCCCTTACTCTCCCAGCTCTCCGCCTCGATTCACCCACTGCTGTCTGTCTGTCTGCCTGCAGAAGCGCCTGGGCGCCGGCAAAGATGCCTGACGGAGCGCCGGGGGCAGGAAGCCATCCCATGGTCTGACCGAAAGCCCGAGAGGTAAGAGGGCTGCCAAGCGTGGCACGAAAGGGGGTTGGCATGGGCTTCCCGTGACGGGCGAGAGGGAGCCCACAAAGCTGCTTCGCCCTCCTGCCCGTGAGGGGGAGGGGAGACTTCTGATCAATTTTTAACCGTCTTGGAATTTTCTGGTCAGCCTCTCTTCAGCGCCCATCCCCGGCGAACGCTGGGTCTAGACAGAGAAAGAATGTCTAGGATTTGGAGCCGGATCTGCAGGGCCGTTTCAATTACGGAGCAGCCCGAGATCCTGGGAGCGAATGGCGTAGTATGGTGTGCTGTGGTTAGCTAGTGCCTTCCAAGCAGCCCCAAACAAGCCTCCACTTGGACTACAACGATTTCCAGCCAGTGAGGAAAATGAAAGCGCCTGGGACGTTTCTGGGGGGGGGCGCTGTGGGGGTGGAAGAGGGTGAGGGCGCGGGGGGAGGGGGCTGGACTGCTTTCGGGGCTGCTTTTTGCAGACTCTCAGGAGGGAGGTTAGGAATTGGGGAAAATCAAAGTCACGATTCAACTTTCAGGAAAGTGGCCTCGACGCCCCTGCCTTTTCCCAGGCTCTCTACCCCCCCCCCAAACTCGGAGATAAGCGACCTCACTGGCAGTTCATGTGTTTTTCGGCTCTCTTCCTTTCCCGGGGTAGGCAGAAGGTCGCGTTGCCTGAGACAATGCACTGGGCTTCTGCGCTTTGGGCATTTTCTTTTCGGATTTAGGGCAAGGGAAAAACTCTCTGGAATCCTTTCAAGTTCCTGCTGAAGTTGTTTGGGATGCAGGAAGGCAATTAGTGTGGTTTATTACCTTGTAAAAGGGTCATAAATTAAGGGGCTATAGAGGGGTGTCTATTGGAGGACTGGGGAGCCCTCAGAACCCTCTCTTTGCACTGGGCTGCTGCTGCTGCCGAGCACGGAGTGGTCTCTTTGTTCTTTCCAAGATTGCCCCTTTTAAGCTGGCCACAAACAGGGAGTTTTAGAAAAGTCTGTTTATCTCTCTATTTCCCTGGCCTAAATCTTCTCTGACATTCGTCCTTCCCCTCCCACCCCGCCCCCAATTCCTACGACTTTGGGACTTCTTTACAACTTAGAGGAGGCAGCCTCGGGGCTGACGTGGTTGGTATTCTATGTCGGATTCGGAGCAGATAGAAAGTGAAGGCTATGAGGAGCCCCCAATGTCAGTTTTATCAGCTCTTCTGGGCTGTGTGCGGACACCCGGATATACTTAGCGTATCGGTTATCAGCACCCTTCCCGCTGTAAGGTCCTCACTGCGTCAGGAAAGCGCTTCAGCGCCCAGAAAATGTGGAGCTCCAACGCACTGCAGCTGCGCCTGAACCCCCCCCCCCCAACATATATGTAATGACTGTTGACTTTCCCCACTGCAAGGAGAACAGCAGTATCTTTACCTGGAGGAGCAGAGAGAGACAGAGAACTAGAGAATCAGAAAGAAGGAAAGTCAGAGGGGAGGGGAGGAGAGAGAGAGAGAGAAACTGAGAGAGAGAAACTGAGAGAGAGAGAGAGAGAACTAGAGAATCAGTCAGAGGGGAGAGGGGAAGACAGACAGAGAGAGAGAGAGAGAGAACTAGAGAATCAGGGGAGAGGGGAAGACAGAAAGAAAGAGAGAGGGGAGAGAGAAAAAACTATAGAATCATAAAGAAAGAACTCAGAGGGGAGGGGGGAAGACAGAGAAGACAGAGA
>NW_025372973.1:0-9820 GCF_016433145.1 Gracilinanus agilis
GAGAGAGAGAGAAGGAAAGGGGGAGAGGAGAGAGGGAAGAGAGCAAGGAAGACAGAGAGAAAAGAAAAGAGGAGGGGAAGAAAGGAGAGAGGAGGGAGGAAACTGAAGAGCAGAACAGTACAGAGGGGAGAGGAGACAGCTTTGTGTGTATATGTCTCTGTGGGTGTCATGGGGCGGAGAGAGAGATTGGCAGAGTGACTGAAGAGGTTATGTTCTTTTATATTATCTGCTAAACCACGTTGTTCAACCCTTTGAATCCTTTCTTATCCCCCCTCCCTTCTTTTCCCTTCCAGAACACCCTCCCCCCCCCTTCAGTTTTGGCAGTCCAGAGGAAAGCTGGTTGACAGGTATCATTCAAACAGCACGGGCTGGTGAGGGGTTGTGTAAATGAATCTGAGAGCTCGCGGCTTCACATGATTCAAACGTGCATTATTGAAGATGGATGTTCCTTAAAAAAAGATTGATGATGGATATCAGGCTTATGGTGCCATTTATCATTTTGAATATTATTTAGACTTGCCGTGTAAAGCTGTAACTTGAGAGTTGGACGAGCGGGGACAGAATAGGGCCCCTGGATGTATGCACTATGATGGATTGGCTTTGCTTCCCCACCCCATTGTTTGTTACCAGATACCAGCCAGTCATTATAGGAGTGCTGTCCTCATTTTTTTTTTCTTTAAAGAAATGTTTAAAGAAAGGGCAATTTTTAATAAAGTAAAGAATACTATGGGGCAGGGGGAGAAGATGAAGTAAGTCCCTATCTATAGCTTAGACTAAAGGACACAAGCAACTTTTTTTTTTCAGAGGCAGTCACGTACAAAGCATTAAAATATAAACAGAACTATAGCTGCCAAAGTCAAAATGTCTGATTGTTAACTCTTTTTAAATGCTTAAAAGGAAATTCTGCATTTGAAATACTTAACACAATGCAAGTATATGTATATGTGTGTATATGTACTTATATATATGCATATATATACATATATATGTGTATATATATATATATGCTACCTGGCTTAATTTGTAGCATGAGGATGGAGAAAGAAATGTAGACTCCCACATGTAAAGGATACTTCCCTTAAAAAAAAATCTTTGGTCATTTCGTTAGGCATTTCTTCCTCCTTTGCTTTTCTACTTGTGCAACTGTCCTGTAAGTCTCAGGGTCTTTACTAGGGCTTTTGAGGGTAGTTTTCCCTAGTTTTTTTGCCAGGTTAATCCCTTCTGTTTTCTTAAGTCCTTCTGCTGTCATACCAGGATACCCCCACCTACTGGAAGCATTCAGGGAAGCAGGCTGGCTGACTGATGAGGTTTGGTTTGTGTGGAATCCTCTGTTCTCACTTCCAGAATGTGTCTTCTATCTTCTGAGGCCTTCAGTTCCCTGTAGTAGAAAATGGCCCAGCCTGGTATGCCTGTTCCGTCTCTCTTCCTTGGAGGGCCCTGATAGTTCAAATTTAATTGTCAAGGATTCTATTAAATATGAGACTTTATTTGGCTTTGTTAATTAAATTTAATGCTTCTTGTATGACTTATTGTATAGACATTAATTTTAAAAAATGATGGGAGGGAGAGTTGGACTGGGATAGTTTTTCATTTAAAGGAATGAGAGTCAAGGATTTGTGGAAACGTTGAATATTATGGCCCTGTTGCTTGTCAGATGAACTTTTCCCTTTATTGTGAGAAGCCTAGCATCTAGATATGCAGAAAGGGAATTGAGATACAACCTATAGGTGGCTTCCTCTCTTGCCTTCCTCACTTGCCAGCTGTATAGTTGTGTGTGTGTGTGTGTGTGTGTTTGTGTGTGTGTGTGTGTGTGTTTTGAAATAACTTTATTAGTAGTCTGACATTTCTCATTCTATCCACAAATGACTTGGAGTTTGCTTTTGGGGTTTCCATGCAGCTGCCCCAAATCCAGCAGCGCCAGATTTATACCCTTCGTTACCATGAAAGCCTGGCTTCACAGAAGAGACTATAAAAAGATAATATTGTTTCCTGTAGAGTCTTCCATGGAAGAAGGCAAAACTTTGATCTCCTCTGCCCTGCACTTGTGCAACACTGGAGGTAATTGGAGTACAAGTGCCAATTTGCAGGAACAATTGTAAACACACCTTGATACAAATGGCAACCTCACATTCTTACTGATTAGAAAACTTTGCTATTAATAGGCACAAAGTCCATTTCAGGTGTAATTGGTAAGGAGCTGAGTGCACTCATGGGAAGAAACCTTGTTTTGTTTTTTGTTCGCTTTTATTCTTATCCCCTTTTTTCAGTTTTATAGCCGGAGACATGATTTATTGCAGCCATCCATCTTTGGGACTCATCCATCACATCCTGGTTGCTAGGCAATCATGGCAGCAGCTGTTTGCTTTGAATCAGACAGAAAAGTTGTCAATCATCAAAGGCAGGTGAATAGCATTAGAAACACGCTATTGTCAGACGGAATAATTAATCAAAGAGAGAAAAGATAATTAAAAAGATATGACCCTTGCAAGTACTTGCTCTGGGTTGCCTGGAAAAAAAAAAAAAAGAAAGAAAGAAAAACTGCCTGGTCTTTTCTAGACACTTAAGCAGCTGAGGGCTGATAAAATATGCACTCTGCAGTGCATAGTTTTTAATTAATTGAAAAAGGTTCAACATTCAAAGACGATGCTGGAGAAAAGTCTGATTATGAGCAGAAGTAATATTTATTGTTTGCATGAAAGGCTTGACATAGAGTTCTAACTTTCTGTCACAAATCTCTTGCATGCTTGCACTAAGCTGCTTTCAGTACTACTATCTCCCCTGGCAGTAACTGGAAGGAGGGAGCGTACAGTGAGACGGCCCAGGTTGGGGTCTGGAGGCATTCATTGCCTCCCTTTCATCCAACAGGGCTTTGTACTCTGTATTCCCCCATCCAGCATCTCTCATTGGCCGTGGTGGGACCAGAGGGGTCCTGCCCAGAGCCCAGACACCGAGTCACAATGTCGAAGTAGTCATTATGGATTCCGTTCTAGGCCAGGCTGGTCCCCAGTCATTGCTCAGATGGCAAGGGGCCGGGGGGCTTGGGGGGGGGGGGGAGGGGAAGGGATGATGTCATGGAATTCAACTTTGAAGGGTCCTTAAAAGCATAAAAATATGATACTTTGCTGCCCCCACCCTCCCCATAGACTTGAGATGATAACGCGGACCGCCCAGGTAGCTAGGGGAAAGTCTCTTCAGAACACATTTCTAGGATGTACCAATAAAATATATGTTTTGAAGTACTGGACAATAACCACAAAGTTAGCTTGACATAATACCTCATTCTGAAACTCAAATGTTTCTTTACTGATCTCCTTTATAGAAACAATGCTGGACCTGTTATATGTTTTAATATCTAAAAGGTTTCCAGGTAAGAAAATATATGTGCTTTCCCTGGTGCTAAAATATTCATAGGATCTTAGAACTTATCAGCTCGACCCCTTCATTTTATAGATGAAAGAACTGTGGCCTAGAGCTGGGGAATAACTTGATCACGGTCATACAGGTAGGAGACAGAAGAGATTCCAACCCAACACCCTCTTATTTTATATTCCATTGCTCCTCCCTCCTTGTCATGCTACCTCTTCGAGAAATGAAAGAAAGCATTAATATCCGGTCATTAAGCCATACCAACGGCTCTTTGGCTGAACATACTGTGAGCACTGAAACAGAGCCACTCTTTTTCTCTCTTTTTTCTTTTCTTTTATACTATTCTCAGTTTTCACACTGTTCTCTTCCCACAGAACAACAGGACTTCTAAAATTAGGAGAAAAAACCTAGAGGCTTAGGATAATGGAGAAGGGAGGGGGGGAAGCACTGTCTTTTTAGTTGGGGGAACTCTCTCCAGGGTATATCTGATTTGAGAGTGATAAACTCAGTCCCTTTCCCCAGAAGAACTGAGACACTCCTTAGGTAAATTTAGTCCTGGTTGTACAGAGAGACAAGTATGATTGAAGCTCTGTGCCCATAGCCACATGGAGGGAAGACAGTATTTAGTCATTCCTTCTTCCCAGCCTGTTGGGGCTGACAGATTTGACCTTTTGGTAAAAGAGAGAAGTTTCAAAAGCAAAAACCTGGGTCCTCTTTCCTCCTCCAATATTCCTTTCCATTAGGATGGGCTTGCATATAAACAGGGGAATCATTTGAGGTTGATGAGAATACCAGTGTGAACCGGAGAAACAGGTGACTTCAGTCACTTCTTAACTGTGTGATCTTTGAAAATATTCTCCGAAAAAGCTCAAAGTGTAATGAAATTTGTGGCCCTGCTGTGGTGAGTTTGATTTGGAAATGACTTCCTTAATGTTCCCTAGTGGTAGATTGCTCAATATGTAACCACTGTAAAATTACAGTGGCTCCATCCTTGTTGGAGCTGAATCTATCCCTTTGGAGTCCATTGCCTTCTTTGTCTTATCTGGGAAGGTGCTGATAAAGTCTGGAAATCCACGAGCATTTGGCAGATTCTACTTCGAGTATTTTGAGATTCTTCCTTCATTGGGAGCAGTCAATGTGAAGGAGGTGAGAAGAGATTAGAAGTTTTGAGTCTGGATATTTCTATTCTCAGAGGAAGAGTGATTTTCTCCCTGCCGGAGCAGAGCATCTCCCTCTGGCCTTTCATGCCCATATTATCTAACTTCCTTTTCCAAATATTTGCTGAGGAAGCTTATTGACTTATGTCATCCAAACTAGTTCCTAAATTTGGCAGATAATCAAGGAAGAGGGCAGGTTGGTCCAAAAAAAAATTGCCATTCCTCTACTTAGTTTTTATAGAAAAATGGATTGGTGTTTAGTAAAATACTTTAATAATGGTGAGGTTAAATTGGAAAAAAAGAGTAAGATTCAATTACATTTCTTAAAAATCAAGAAACATTTACTGAGTACCCACTTTTTGTGTAAGACCTTGTGTTGGGCACTTTGGAGGATGTGAAAATAAAAGATGGCATATATCCTTTGCCCTCCTATTGCTTACTAAACTCTGGCAAGAGTTAGTTGACAGTTGAATTGAATGCAGCCATAATGCAAAGTGGTAAAGTGATATAGGAAGATACAAACAAGGATTCCCACCTCTCTATTCTTCCAGTAGCAAAATGTTTCTTTAAGTAAAGAAAGTAACTAAGGTTAGAAAATTTTTACTGGGAAAATTTTCTTTGGACCAGAATTGGGAGGAAGTAAAGTTATTCTCGTGGTTAGTGTTTGATGTCTCATTCCCCCCAGGTCACTCTTGATGTTATCATTTTAAACGATTTGCTGAAAAAAACCATCCTCAGCAAAGGAGCGATGCTGGACTTTAGAGAAGATTTGGATCCTTTCAGCATTCCCTCTTTATGTTTCTGATGACCTGGGTATTTATGTCTGCAAAGGGCATTAGTGTCTTTGTACTTGGGGAATTTCCCTTTATAAAGAGGGAAGTTGTTGCTTTCCTGTGATTCATATGGCAATGTTGGGTTGAGAATCAGTCAGCTAATCAGTAAGTGTTCATTAAGTGCCCTCTATATGCCACACACTGGAAAATATGGTATAGAAAAATAGAACATCGGGGATGTAGAGACACATATCAATGTTCTGTGAATTTACTGTTTCATTAGACATTTAAATAACATGAATTCCTTTGCATGGGTATGGTGAGGCTGTTAACTAGAGGATATTTGGTATTTGGTATTAACTGGAGGATTTCTGTTGGAACACAGGATTTTGAATCTAGAACTGGAAGGGACCTCAGGGGCCATTTAGTCCAACTTCCATCATTTTACAGATGAAGAAACTGAAGTCTTATAAGAGCGTGAATTATTCAGAGTCATACAGAAAGTATCAGAGGGACAAACTGAAACCAGTTCTCTTGACCTTTCCACTTATTATGATGCAGTTATTTGAGCTACGGGGTACCTTGTAGGTCGTCTTGTGAAATCTTTTTATTTTACACATGATCTAGAGAGTCTAATAATTTGTCCAAAGTCTTGCTGGTAGTAAGTGATAGAGGTGGGACTTGAACTCCTGTCTTTGGAACTTAAATTTATCTACCAATTGCATAATTCATACATTTGAAGTTTATGACACATGAGACAACAGTGAAAAGAATGCTGAAAGTGGTATCAGAAGACCTTGGATGTACCATTTATTACCTCTATGACCTTAAACAAGTCACAAATATTTGGTACCCTAAGCTCTTCAACTGTGAGATGAGACAGTTAAACTACTTAACTTTAAGGAAACTTCTAAAGCTCTGATATTGTAATGTAGTTGTTTTTTTAACTGTTACCTTCCATCTTAGAATCAATACAATGTATTGGTTCTATGGCAAAAGAGTGGTAAGGGCTAGGCAATGGGGGTTAATCAACTTCTGCAGGGCCACATGGCTAGGGAGTGTCTGAGGTCAAATTTTAACCTGGACCTCCTCATCTCTAGACCCAGATCTCTATCCACTGAGCCACCTAGCTGCTCCCACAATGCAGATTTCACACCAAGCCTACTGACTGTACTTTGTTTGAGTCTGCAGTAATTCTGTAGAAAAGATGACTCGGCCAAGTCACATTCCATGCAAATGAAAGCAATTTGAAAAACTTTAAAGCTTCATACAAATATTAGGTGTAATTATTATGACTATTATAGCTATTCTTTGTTTTAGGGAAAAGGGATTAGGGAAAAGAGTTTGAAAGAGTAGAAAAGGTCATCAGGATTTTTATAGGGAAACATTTCATTCCTTTACCAGATGATTTCTGTCCTTGTTTTTGCTTTGGGCCAGTAGTAAAATGTTATATGCATATTTCTTTCTCTCTCTCCTTTACCTCTATCTCTGTCAATCTCTAGCTCTAGATATATTGAAGTAGATAGAAAGAAATATATATGGGCTTGTTCATATATACACACAGAATATGCACATATAATAATCTATAGATATTGATAGCTAGAGATAATCTCTAGATTTAGATAGATGGATATCTATAAAATATCTATAAAATGTAGATAGATGTCTATAAAATAAAATCTATATATCTAGAGATAGAGATATATCTTTCTGTATATACATGTATGTATATGAATACATATTAATGACTACTATACACACATATGTATTTTTCACATGTATATATATGTACGTGTCTGTGCATGCATGTGAGGATATCATGGGGAAATAGATGAGACAGATTTGCTGTATAGTATACTAGGGCAGTATGGACATTTACTTAGGTGATGAATTTCCTGCTAAGATAGTTGGATGAATAAGTAACAGAACAGATATGAGTGTGGCTGGTGAAAGACATTGAATAAAATATCAACATGTTTTCTTTCATCTTAGAAACGTATAACTTGAACTCATTCAAATTGGAACCAAAATCACTAGACTTAATGATTAAGAGAGAGTTGGAGGTAGGGAAGGATGAGAAAAGTATCGTTTTGAACTTTGTATGCTCATTCCTCATGAAAGTGGCTAAGTATTTAACATACCTCTTAGGAGAATATTCTTCTTTATTTGAGGTCCTCCATGGTCATCACTTTTTCAATTCCACAGAAAATGTATTTGTTTGCATTAGCAAAGCCACCAGCTATTTGGAGATTGCAAAAGCATTTTTAACGTGAACTTGATGACCATCATGGTAATATGTGGTTTTCAGGATGGAAACCACAGACAAAGAGGTGAACTCTGAGGCTGTAATAGGGAACAGGGCTCGATGGCTTACTTTCTCAAAAAGACCCACATTTAACCTTACCCTTTAAGACCTATGTTTGGGGCTGTGTGCCGAAGCTAGAGGCTAGGAGTATCAGCCAATGGCTTTATTATTTGGCTGTAAGGAGCCACAGACCCATTCCATATGGGACATTTAGTAGATTAAAGTGTATTTTCCTGGAAAAGTAGACCCCTTTTCTGCCAAGGTCTCAGGGGCCTCAAAAAGTTTCTGTCTAAGAACTGTATATTTGGTTTTGCTGCACACGGGCCTTATTTTGATTTTTTTTAAGTGAAAATCATGTGTTATGTGACTGAGAAAGCAGATTGACTAATGTCATCTAAACCAATTCCCAAATCTGGCAAGTAATCAAAGAAGTTGGTTAAAAAGAAAATTTGTCTGTGATATGGAGGAATGTTTTTTTTTAAATCATAGATTAACTTGTTTTGGTAAAAAAAAGTAATTTTAAGACTATTTATAATGTTTTTGTTTTTCTGTGGAAGTCTTCTCTCTCTTCCTTTTTATCCTACATGCTCCCCATACCTGCCTATTTTGTATATACTTCCAATGATCAAATGCTAAAAATGTATATGTGCGAGAGAAAGAGAGAAAAAGAAGAAAGGAAGAGAGGAGATAGAAGTGTATGGATCCTTTTGGCCCTAACTAGGAATGCGTCGATAGATGTTTCATTCTACCTCTCTTCTCTTTCCTTTTCCCTCCTCCACTACCCTACCTCCCTCCCTCACTCCCTCCCCACCCACACACTCACTCACATACACACTTAAACATTTGTACACACACACACACACACATATATACATATGTACTCATATATATTATAATGAGACTTCTGACATATATTAGCTGTGTGACCAGAACAATTTGCATAATCTCTTAGTGTCCCAGGCAACTTTCTAAGCCTATCATTATAGAATAGTGTTTGATCTGTATTAATAGGGGTAGTTTCATTAGGGGAGCTCCCTACATGATAAAATCACAACTCTTAACAAAAAAACAACAAATTACAATAAACTTTCTCTCTCTCTCTCTCTCTCTCTCTCTCTCTCTCTCTCTCTCTCTCTCTCTCTCTCCCCCTTATTTGTGTAGGAACATAGATCCTTGAAGGTTTACAAGTATGCTATATACATTCTCATTCAAGTCTCACAACTCTATGAAATGTTACCTGGAATCAGGAAACTCGGGTTTCAAGAGGCGAGATGATTTTTGCTGTTGGCCATATATTTGTGAATATTTGAGGGATGATTTGAACCTTGGTCTTCTTGCCATCAAGTCTAGCACTCTATCTTTTCTGCTGTGTTGCCTAATTATTGCCCTCCAACTCTCAGGGAGAGGCTTGAGGAGGATTAGATGTGTTCCTTCACTCAAGTTTACATTAATGGCCCTTTCTCCTATTAGATCAAGACTCTAATCAGCCAATCAAAATCTAACCCATCCTCAGTCTGGCATTCTATCAGCTTTAGGATTTTCATTTGTAGAACATTGTCAATGGAATTAGTAATACTGAGCTGAGGAGGTTTTTAATAATCTGGCTAATCATATTCATTCTCTAAACAGGAGGCATTAACACAATCGCCCCTATGCATCAATAGGCAATGGCATCAGGCAAACTTGACTATTGATCCTATTCCCCCAATCCAGCTTCTATCTTGAATGTCTTAGACCCAGATTTCATCTGATTAGGGATAATCTGTCATAATCACTCCTAAAACGTGCTCTCCATTCACTCTCTGTGACAATATTTTATTCGACAAATCAAAACCTTCCTTGACTCTCAGAAACCAACTTACTGAGTGGCTCCTTCTGAGATGTACGTAGGGGGAATTGAGCAGCTAAAAATGTTTATACATTCCAGGAGTATTAAGCAGTTAGCTTACTGGAATTCAGCAAATTGCGATGGAGCGTGTGGGAGCAGTACTCTGGGCTCTATCTCTGTAATCAATTACCAGACCTATCATGAAATTCCAGATGTAATAATAAAGTTTATAATGATTATATTGTCAGGAAACACATATCAGACACTATCATTGACAGCTGCAGAGATGACAACTAGTCACCAGGGTCTGGACTGTGGTTTTAGAACATGACAGGGGTCTTATCATATGGATACACACACACACACATATATATATATATATATATATACA
>NW_025372974.1:0-9701 GCF_016433145.1 Gracilinanus agilis
CATATATATATATTACTATATACTCATAGTCTCTAAGCCACTAAGAGGAAAAAACTTTAAAATGGTAGAAACCTTCTAAGAGGAAGTAAAATTATTTGGGAACTAGATGAAGTGTGTATGTGTATGTGTGAGTGTGTGTGTGTGTGTGTGTGTATATACACATATATACAAATATACATAGATCCACAGATATACATTACTCTATTGTACTCCTGCATTAGAGAGAATAAACTTAAATTTTAATATTTTTGTTCATCTGTAAAAATCAGTTCCATTTTCCATTAAGTATAAAAGAATAAATGGCAAGTGAGCAATGGACTATTTTTATCTGAACTTAAGTAAAAAAATAAGATGATAATGATATTGATGATGATAATAGTAATTTTGGATTTGTTGAATGTAATATTGATATGTTTAGATGAAGCATAGGAAATGGCTAATAAAAAAGGCATGGATTCCAAAGACTCTACCACTACCCAAACTTTATCAACAATATGGTGAAAAATAATCATTAATCAAATGGCTGAATATTGCAGATTTGTTTTTAGAAAAGAGGAATTTATCATAACAATTGAAGACCTTGTTATTGCCACCAGGAAGCTTTAAAAAGATTAAGGAATATGGATTTATTGATCAATATAAACTAGGCAACAAACAATTTAGCATCTTCTAGATACCTGGAAAAGACACAATTAAGTAGCTAGAACTAATATACTACACTAGCTACTTACTATCCTTTATAAACTAACCTGGTACAGCATCAATCCAAAAAATTTAAATCAATGTTTGTGATAGATTTCACCTGAATAATTTTAATTTATAAACTATGTAAATAGAAAGTTTTCAAAGATTTCAAGGAAGAAATTAACGCCAAATAGGAAGGTGAAGAAAATGCTATCCCTGTCATCCTGTGTTCTAATATAAGATGTTTTCAGTGAGTCTAGAAAAGAGAAACAACATCCCAATACTCATTCATTTACAAAAGAGGCAACTTCTCCAATTTGTACAACAGGGATGTTTTATATAAAAGAATGATAGCAGGGTAGGGAATAAGATAAGAGAGATAATAGTTACATATTTTATTGCTCTTTAAAGTTTACAAAGCCCTTTATATACATGTTACCCTGTGAGGCAGGTAGTATAGGTATAATACATATCAGAAAAAGTATAAGTCAATATTGTCTGATTGTAGGAAACATACCTCTCCTCTCAGACTAACAAACAGAATCAGACTATATATATCCTTTGTTATAAGCAGATTAAATATGTGAAAGTCTGCTTTATGCAAAATAAATTTTCCCAAATTATCTATGAGCGTTCTTTTCAAATAGAGATCTTGCTAATCGATAAAATCTAGCCTTCGGCTTAATTTCATCTAGTTGACTGAATTAATGGTATGACATATACCAAGAAATGATGTCATTCTATTATGTCCAGATGGTGAAAATTCAATATACTTTTAGAAAGTGACTTGCAACAATCATATAAAAGACTCCCAGGATAAGTAGAATTTAGAACTTAAGCAATTTTTTTTCCTTTACAAAATGAGATGCCTACTTCACTCTCTAAAGATATGAGATTTCATTCATTGGAAAAAAAGAGAAAGAAAATGTTAAAATACTTGTGCTTCCACAATTTAAAGAACAATAACAACTCCTAGTTATTTTAGCTATTTTAAAAAATAAAATTTACAGGTTTGTTTCAATCATATTTTTTAGTCTGTAGGTCTAGAGCACAGTAGGTACTTAATAAGTATGTGCTAATTACCCAAGAGTGGTTTTAATAAATAAGTTAAATTTTTGTCTTGGAGAGATTTGGAAAACAAATTAGACATCTGTCTTCCCTTTCCCTTTCTATCTCTCCTACCTCGCTGTTGTTTTTCCTTAACAAGTTATAATTTGGGTTAAATTTGTTGTTCTTATGGAATAGTATAATGTTTACTCTCTGAAAAATGGAAGGTAGCATGGTAATAGTGGCAAGAATACTAAATCAAGAATCAGAAGACCTGAGTTTTAATTCCAACTCTGCTTTTAACTAGCTATGTAACAAAAACCATGTGTTACAACATCTATACATCAAGGGGTGGGATATACTAGATTCCTAAGGCCTTGTCAAATTCTAAAGCCCAATTTGTAGTAAGTACCTTTCTTTAACAAATAAGTTTTTTAAAATTTACATGACTCAATTTATAATGAGTCAGAATCCTACCTAGATAAGGAAAAAAAGTTATTCAGCTTTCCTATAAATAGAAAGCTCTTCTAGTTCATTTAAATTATTAATCAATGTACAAAGTAACTCTTGTATAAAATGATGTTATTTGCAAAGGTTTTGACTTTCACAGTTCCTCTTAACTGTTCAACAATTTTCAAATAAGGCTCAACAGATTAATGCCTCAAAAAAATCAAAATAATTTTCAGTTATAGATTTACTCTAAATGATACACAAAAGAAACTTTTAAACAATAACCATTTGATTTCGAAATTGCCTCTTATGCCTTTCAAACTATTTATTTCTGGTATACTCACCGTAATGCCTGGACAAGATTAAGATCAGTGAATTCATGCAATTCCACAAAAGCATGAAGGACTTGGATATTAAACTCATCTCTAACAAGAGTATTTAAAAAAAAGAGAGAGAAGAGGAGGAAAATTAAAAGGCACAAATCATGATATCACAAGATAAAATTCATCTCAGCTTCCCATCATCCCTTGGAGGCAAAAATCCCTTTTTAATGGATATTCTCAGAGATGAACTCTCATTGGATCAGAAACTAAGTTGTTGCCTTAGAATTTCCACACCTTGGAGAAGAAAAATGAGATTTTTCCTTTTAAGATTCTCTATATTTAATACATTTTGTTACTTATGATATGATATTTTAGAATCTCAGCTGAGCCAGGTACTTTGGAGATCATATAGTCCCACAGGCAGGTTCAAGAACAAGGCTCCCAGTTCTTAAGTCTCAACTGCCTTAAAATTTTTGAGAAAATTAGAAAATTATAGTTTGGAAAGGGAGATGTTTCATTGCGCAGCTCTTTACCAATCTTTTCTACCTCCTCCAGATCCAGGGCTATATACCTTTCACCCAGGTAGTCTCCAATAGCGGTTTTGTTGAGCCCTTCACCTTTGTACAGGAACTGTGCAATATCATCACAAGTGTTCTTCAATAGGTCATTCTCTATTAAAAATTGGATCCCCTACAATATCACAAGAAAGATGTCAGTAATTCTAATAAGGTTTAAATACATTCTCTCACTTGAGGCTCATAACAATCTCTAAGGAAGTCACAATAGGTATTTTCCAAGGGTTACAAAGCTAGCAATCATCAGAAGAATAAATTTAAAGGACTCTCCTTACTCCAAGATGAATACTTGTACTATCCCACATTGTCTCTCAATCAATACATTAATAGGAAAAAAGGACAGAAGAGGAAGCAAGTGTGACTAAGCTGAATTTATAGAAATTCAATAAATATTCCCTAATTGAAAAAATTACATGATCATATGTTATCAAAGTTCTCCATCAGATGGTAGGCATAATACTAAAGGGATGACGATGATATGAATTTATATAAGATCACTAGAAATCAAAAAGCTTAAGAGGATACTTTTGGTCCTTGTCTAAGGTCATGCCTGAAAGACTTTATCCAAAGTACTAAGAGCCAAGAGTGCCTCCAATTTCTCTTACCTTTTTAGGATCCATATTGAACTTTTTCCTGCCCATGGCTACCTGTTTGCTCCTCTGCATGTTTTTCCTATAAAATAATCATCACAATAATTTATTATGTAATTTATCTAAGTAACTGGGAGAGTAATTATTCAAAAGTTCATGAAAATGAATGTATACTCAAAGTACCTGGAGAAAATTAATTTAAGCACATAAGAAACTAAGGTAAAATTTGGTTTCAAAATATTAACAACAAATTCAATGGTGGTGAACATTCAAATTGTCATTTTTACATTTGGTTAATGCCATAGAAATCTCAAATTTTGCAGGGTATTTGGAAATTTGGGTATACAACTTATTTTCTTCTAGAAATTGGTCTAAGTTGGTTTGACCAGGGCTTTTTTATTCCCCAGTAAAAACGTGTATACTTAATTTGGAATAATGTAATATAGACATAACTCAGACTATTTAGAGGGAACACAGGAAATGTAGAATTAAAATGTAGAACTTAGATCCATTCCATGATGTTTCTAAAATGAATTCTGTGGTCTTATAAAATGTATATGGATAAAGACTAGAAATTCTAAAAATGGTTTTTAATGTAAATTATGATGGAAATTCAAGTGTGTTGGGTTTTTAATTATTAATTCATGTATGTGCTTCTCATAACCCAATATTTAATGTATGTTTGAAAAGGTTCTAAATAAAATGTAGAATAAAAAAGCTGAGGGCAAATAACAGAACTTTAGGGATGGAAGATATTGTAGAGATAATCACTTATTTTACAAATAAAGAAAGTGAGGGTCTAGTGGAAAAAACAGAACCCACATATCCTGATTACCAGGTCTGCAATAAAATAATCTTTCCATTATCCATAAAAGAAATAATGAGTCATAATTGATTTAATCAATTTAGAAAGACTAAACTAGACTGTTTGATGGTCCAATATATGTCATTCTGTCTCTTTATTCAAGGGCTTTTCCAAAGATGGCCCTTGCCTTACACCTAATCCCACTTCCCTTCTACCTCACAAAATCTCTGGTTTCCTTCTAAGCTCAGGTAAAGTACCATTTTCTATAGAAAGCCTATCTGATCCTTTCAATTGCTACAGTTCCTGGTCTAGTTTTCTTCATAAGGATGTTTTAAATGTCTCTTTTTTAGTTGAACACCCATCTTTTTCAATAATGGTTAGGTTCAGGTTGTCAAAATGTATTATCTATAGCAGTGGTTCCCAAACTTTTTTGGCCTACCGCCGGCTTTCCAGAAAAAATATTATTTAGCCCCCTAAAAATTTTAATAGCAATTAATAGGAAAGATAAATGCACCTGTGGCCATCACCCCACCTCTGGATCGCTGCTGCACCCACCAGGGGGTGGTAGCGCCCCCTTTGGGAATCACTGATCTATAGGAATATTTGAAATCCTTCATTTTATTGAATGATTATATCTTTTCATTAATAGGCTTACGTTTTCAGTATGTCACCTTAAATTGCATCCTGAGCTTCTTTGTTCTTTAGAACACATTATTTCTTTCCTTCTTATGGTTTATTGTAGGTGCAGAATAATCTTGAATAATAAATAGTCAAATTTCCTTTTTTTAAAAATATTCCTTTCCTTTCATCTTCTGGCCACTTGAAGAATTTGTTGTTTGTCATTGGAATATTTAAGTTTAACTACTGTATCTTAAAGTTACCAATGTATTTTCCTTTTTTTTTCCCTCCTAGAAATAATCTGTGCATCCTTTCCATTGGTATTTAATTTTGTATTCAGAAGTTCAGGGCAGTTTTCATGTATTGTTTCTTGCATTATGATATTCACATTTTTGGACTAATTAAATTCTTCTGGAAGGCCTATAATTCTTAAGATTTCTCTATGCTGCCTGTCTTTAAAAACAATATGCCTTGCATGTACAGGGATCATGTTTACTCTTACCATGATTGTTTTGTGCACCAGTTCTTTCAAATTATCCTTTACTTCTGGATATTTTTATTTTAAACCAGGAGGATTGTTTTTTGGTTCTTTGATAAAGTTCACAGATGCAATTTTTTTAATTCTGCTGATTATTTCTGCACTTCAGGCCAATTATATGACTTTCTTATTAACTTGATAATCTTAATACCCATAGTGGTGAAAGATACTCTTAAATTTAGGGCAGAAATTAGTAAATAGTCTTTTGCTTTACATTGATTTACTTGTTTTTATTCTATACCACTTGGGATATAGGCTGAAATCAGATTTCACTAGCCTCTATCCGAAATGACTTCTGAGAAGATAGAATTGTCAGTCCCCTTTTCTGAAAATCTATAGGTGTGGCATACACAAGCTAATATTGGTTTTAAATATTTTCTGTGCACTACATACAACTTTTGCAACCTGGAACTCTAGTTGCATAGTCTAATTGCCTATGTGTTTTGGGGAGACAAGATGGCAGAGTAAAGGCAGGGATAGACCTGAGCTCTCCAAAATTCTCTCCAAATACTTTAAAAATAATTCCTCAAAATGAATTTTGGAGTGGTAGAACCAACAAAAAGATAGAGTGAAATAATTTTCTAGACCAATTCAACTTTGGCTACATGAGAGTTAGAGCCCTAATCACAGTTCCAGGGTGGAAAAAAATAGTTGTGGTCACTCACAGACAAGAGTAGAGGCCAGGAGAAGAGTAACGATACTGCTACTTACATCACATCACCTTGGCTTTTTTTTTTAATATATTATAGATCCCAGTACTGGCTCTGAAAATAGTAGCATGAAAATCTGAAGCTTAGAAGTGCCCTATCCACAATGAAATCACAACCTTTTTACAACCACAATTTTAACATGAAGTTAAAAGTCAAGAAATGGGCTGGGGCCAAAAATGAGCAAGCAACAAAAAAATGAACCTGACCATAGGAAGCTACTATTGTGACAAGAAAGATCAAAATACAAACTCAGAAGAAGAAAACAGTCAAAATAGCTCCACCTAAAGCTTCACAGAAAAATGGTAAATTGGTTTCAGGTCCAAAAAGAGAGGTGGAGGAAAAATTGGAAAAAGAAATGATAGTAGTATAAGAAAATAATGAAAAAGAGTAAATATCTTGGTAAAGGAAGCACAAAAAAAAGACTGAAGGAAAAAACATCATTAAAAAAAAAGAACAGGCCAAATGGTAAAAGAGGCAAAAAAACAAACAAACAAACAAACAAAAACCACCAACCTACTGAAGAGAACTCCATAAAAAAGCAGAATTGACCAAAGGAGATATATAAGCTCGCAGAAGAAAACAATTCCTTAAAAATTTGAATTGGGCAAATGGAAGACAGCAAGAAACCATAAAACAGAATCAAAAATTAAAAAAAAACAAACAAACAAGAAAATGTGAAATACCTTATTAGAAAAACAATTGACCTGGAAAATAGATTGTGGAGAGATCATTTAAAGATTATTAAAGTAAATGAAAACCAAGATCAATAAAAAGAGCCTAAAAATCATATTTTAACACAAAGAAAACTTTCCTGATGTCCTAGAACAAGAGGGTAAAAAAGAAATTGAACGAATCCATTGATCATCTTTTGAAAGAGATCCAAAAATGAAAATTACTAGGAATATAGCCAAATATTATCGCACCAAGGTCAAAAAGAAAATATTCTAAGACAGAAAGAAATAATTTAAATATCATTAATCCACATTTAGGATAACATAAGATTTAGCAGCTTCCACTTTAAAGGATGAGAGGGCTTGAAACATGGCATCCCAGAGGGAAAAGGATTATAATCAAGAATAATTACCCATCAAAACTGAGTATAAATCTTCAAGGGAAAAACGAATTTAAAAAAAAACCCTTACCTCCTGTCTTAGAATCAATACTGTGTATTGGTTCCAAAGCAGAAGTGTGGTAAGGGCAAGGCAATGGGGGTTAAGTGACTTGCCCAGAGTCACACAGCCAGGAAGTATCCGAGGCCAGATTTAAACCTAGCACCTTCCATCTCTAGGGCTGGCTCTCAATCCACTGAGCCATTCAGCTGCCCCTGAAAAATGAATATTTAATGAAATAGAGGGCTTTCAAACATTCCTGATAAAAAAGACTAGAGCTAAACAGAAAATGTGACTTTCAAATACATAATCAAAGGAAGAATAAAAGTTAAATGATTTGATAAGATTAAAATGTTTACATTCCTACACGGGAAGATAATAACATGAACTACTAAGAACTTTGTCATTATTGGGGCAGTTAAAAGGAGTATACATAGATAGAAAGCATGTTGTATGAGGTGATTATGATGGGATGATAGCTAAAAACATTAAATTAAGGGGTGAAAAAGAGGGACTCACTGAGATAAAACAGAAGGGAAAAGTAGAAAGGGGTAAATTATCTCATATAAAAGATGCAGACTTCTATAGTATAGTAAAGGGAAAGATGCAGGGGAGCAACACTTAAACTTTACTGTTAACAGAGCTATCTCAAAGATGAAATAACAAATACACTCAATTGTATATAAAATCCTATTTACCCCAGAGGGAAGCAGTAAGGGAAGGGGGAAAGAGAAGAAAAAGGGTGACAGAAAAGGAGTGTGGATTGGGGGAGTTTAGAAGCAAAACATTTTTGAGTAAGGATAGATGAAAGGAGAGAGAAGGCTAAACACAGGGGAAAATAGGACAAAAACTGCTATATAGACCAACATTTACACCATATACCAAAATAAGATCAAAGTGGGGACATGATTTAGACATAAAAGGTGATAACAAAAGCAGATTAGAGGAATATGGAAAGGTTTACCTGTCAATTTATGGATAAGGGAAGAACTTATAACCAAGAGATAGCATTACAGAATTTAAAATGGATAATTTTGACTATGTTAAAAGTATCCAATGTAGTCAAGATTAGTAGCAAAGCAAAAAAACTGGGAATTTTTTAATAACAAGTTTCTCTGATAAAGATCTCATTTCTCAAATTTATGATGTTATGGGGATAATTTGAGGAAAGGTGTTTGGGATAAGAGAATTGAAAAGGAGGATGATTGGAGACTTGGTAAGTGGGTAATCTCGGTTACAGGTAGGCTGGGATTAAAGGAGATTCAAGGTATAATAGGACTGAAGTCAGGAGTATAACACAGAAGGGAAACAGAGATCTTCTTGAGAGAAAGAAGTTAAACTAAACAGGCTAACACAGCAGGCTTACAGACTGGGACTTAGACTCAAACACAAGCTGAGGGAAATAGACTAGACTGAAATTAACAAACAGGCTTTTGTTAATTTCACAGGAAGGGACCTATTTTGAAGTAACACCTTCCTTCAAGATGGATGCCCCAGCTTCCCTCTAAACCCAGAGTATGTTTTCTCTTTCCTTCTTCTTCCCTCTTGTTAGCTAACAGACAAATTACATTAAATAGGACTATTGAAACACAAAGGATTTATTTATTTGAAGGATGTTGTTAGGAAGGTGGATTAAAGGAAAGCCCTATCAGTTATCTCAGGAACCTCAGGTGGGGGAAGGGAAGTAAAGATGGAATCTGAGCAAGGACCTGCCTTACTCAGTTTTACAAAATGCTATCTAAAGGGAATAAAGATGATTTGATTAAATTATAAATAATGCTGTCAATTAGATAACTCTTCACAGATTTAACTCCTCTCTAATTTCTCTCCTTATAAACTCCACAGCCACTAAGGTAAGGGAGGGAAGGCAGGGTGGTATTGGGAAAGGAAGATATAAAGGATTTATCTAAAATAATAATTTCTTAAGTAAATCTATCAATGCTAGGCTAAATTTCAATATTGAAGCTAGATAATCTAAGAGCTCGCTCATTGACTTCCTCCCTCCACGGAAGATCCAGTCAACTGCCTCTCCTCAAGATTCTAAAACCTCTCACAGCTTTTTGGAACTCAGCCAAAGCTAGAAAAAACTATAACCCCCAATTCTGTATACTACAATAGAGAATTTAGTCAAATTTATAAGAATTTAAGACTTCTTTAATTGAGAAATAATCAAATAATAAGATCAAGTAGTTTTCAGAAGTTGGAATCAAAGTCTCTCTCTCTCTCTCTCTCTCTCTCTCTCTCTATATATA
>NW_025372975.1:0-3218 GCF_016433145.1 Gracilinanus agilis
GGCCGGCCGGCAGGGAGGGAAAGGAGGGGCGAGGGGCCCGCCCGCGCCGGCCCCCAGCCACGTGGGACCCAGCCCGGCCGGACACCTCCTCTTCCACCCACGGGCAGGCAGCGCTCCGCCCACGCAGAGGCTGAGCCCCTAAGTCCAGGGGTGGAGTCTAAGAACCTCCGAGTTTGGACGGACTGTGGGTTGGATGGAAGGGTGGGTGGATGGATGGATGGAAGAACCAACCTCAAGCACAGTTACTAATAATGGCAGCTCATGGTTCCCTAACGTTTTAAGCCTGCAAAACAGTTCATCTATTTATATACAGTCTGAATGGCGAGCCTGAAGGACTCGTTTCTATTCCCACTATTGCCAATAGCCAGCATTTATATAGTATCTGCTCTGTGCCAGGCACTTTACAAATCTCTCTTTTGATCCTCACAGTTGGGGGGGACTCATAGACAGAGGTTAAGTGAATTGCTCAGGTTAATAGTGTCTGAGATTGGATATGAACCCAAGTCTTCCTGGCTGCAGGTCCTACTCATCCATTGGGCCATGTAGGTGCTAGTAAATTCTACCTACTACCTGTGACATCTAGGGGAAGTCACTTATAGGAATCATGATAACAGCAAGTGTTGATATAGTGCTTAAGATTTACAGAAAAAGCTTTGCATAGATGATCTTATTGGAGCCTCACAATTACCTTTTAAAATAGGTTCTATTATTCATTCCCATTTTGCAAATGAGAAAATTGAGGCACAGAGAAGTTAGATGATTTGCTTAGGGTCACCAGTTGGTTCTTGCATCTCCCTAACTCCAAGTCCAGCACTCATTACCTAGCTACCAACTCTTGAACAAAGATCCCCTACAACACCCCAGAGAAGTGGTTATTCAACCTTTTCTCCAAATAGTCCAGTGAGCAGAAGGTGAGGCTTCCCCACAATGCTGACATTTGGGCAACTTTATGATCTTCAGGAAGCTTTGCTGGACTTGGGCTGAAATGTGCCTTTAGACCTTCTATTTATCAATTAACCAACAAGCATTTATTATAAAGTGCTTACTATGTGCCATTCATTGTGCAAGAATGGGGAATGTAAGGAAAGACAAAGATAGTCCCTCCATTTCCTAGCTGTGAACCTGGGTAAGTCACTTAACCCCAATTGCCTAGCCCTTGCCTCTCTTAGAAATGACAGTAGGACAGCTGACAGAGTTAAAAAAAAAAAAAAGGTCCCTCCAGAATATTACATTCTAAAGAGAGAATGAAATTCACCCTACATTATGTGTGTATATGTGTATGACTTTCAGAGGCAAATTTCTATTTTGATTTCTGTGCTAATTAGATTTTTGAAAGGATGAGAAAATTTCCTCTGGACTTATATGGAATAAGACTTATAACTCCTACCATAATTTTGTCTCTGGAGCCATGAAGGACAAGCCTGTACCTCTTTTCTACATAAGTATTTGAAGTATTTTCAAGTACCTGAAAAGTGGTCTCTTGTCCCACCCAGGCTTTTCTTCTTCTGGTTAACATTCAAACATCTAGTTCTTCCTTTTGTAATCCTTCTCTTATGGCATGATTTGTAATCCCTTCACCATTCTAGCCTCCCTCCTCTGGACAAGTGCAAGTTTTTAACTTTTTCTTTTAATCACAGGATCTATAATTTCACTGGCATAAGAGCAATCTACTATAGTTTAAGAATATTCTCTCAACCAAAGGAGATCAACTATCTTGCAATTTATAGTTTTCAAGTTGTCTAGATCACTGAAAAGTTAAGTGACTTGACTAGGATCATGTAGCCAGCATGCATAAGAGGAAAGCTATGAACCCAGGTTTTCCTGACCTGAAAGTCAGACCTCTAACCATCATTTTGCTGCTGTCCAAGCCATCAATGTCTTTATTAAATGTGACCCGAGTGACAACATTTGGGTGTTGTCTGCCAGGAAGTACTAGGATTACTGCCTTCCCTTTCTGAACATTCTGCCTTTCTAATGAAACTTAAGATCTCTGGCTTTTCCTTCTGCCACAGGGTCATGAGATTTAAAGCTGGAAGGAACTTGAGAATTCCTCTAGTCCCTCATTTTACAGAACCCAGGCCCAGAGAGAGAAACTATTGCTCAAGGAAGGGCAATGAGTCAAAATTTCTGATCCAAACCCTGGAATTTCTGATCTAATTCATTGCCTTTTCTACTAGAAAACAACCCTTCTTTTTTCCTCTCACCCTCCTCACTCTTTTACTCCTTAGAAATAAAGGGGGCGGGGGGGGGCGGGGAAGGAGCAGTTGTTTATTCAGACATATATTGAAGACAGCACCTTGGAGAGGACCAGTTCATGTCAAAGGAGGGCAAGAATATTCTTGTCCAGATTTAGCTCAGCTGCTTTACACCAAGCCTGGGAAATCTCCACGGGCCTTGGCAGGCAATTACATGTGAAAAAGGTGACTTGAATGTCACATGTTTCATTATTGCTAAGACTGCCCCACCAGTCCTGGCCTTTTCCCAGAGGAGCCCAAAGTGCCCTGGTGTTCAGTATATCAATGAAATGTGCATAAACCACATACAATGGGATCTAAGATGCTTATTCCACAAACGTCAGCATACCTGATTTAGACAGATAGCTTGAAAAGGGCTCCACTCTAGATTTGAAAGAAAAATGGACAAATCATTAAACTTTTCCAGGTTTCAGGTTCTTATGTAAAATATTAGGCTAGACTAAACAATCTCTGAGGCTCCTTCCAGCTCTGGAACTCAGATCTAGTCATCTTCATTTTAGCTCTCCAAAATCATGTCTATTAGGGGGAATTGACAACTGGAAACAGCAAGAATGAGGTGGACAATTTTGTGGAGCTCTGCCTTGATTAAATCCAATTTATGCAGAAGTAAGAAAAAAATTACTAGTGATGCCATTTTGGTCTTCTTCGAGTACAAAGTACAACAGCCAACTGACTGGAAACAGCTGGATACTGGACAGGTCAGGAAATCCCAGTTCTAGTATTAGAGCTTCCTGTTAGCAGCATGACCTTGGGCAAATCTAATTCTGGGTTGTCTATGACCCTATGTGAAATTGATTATTGATTATTAATTAGTTATGTATTATCTATAGTTAAGAGTTTTGTATTATATGACACAAACATGTAAATTATGTAACAACTATTATTTATAGTTAAGATTTCTGTATTCTTTTAATGTAAATAATTATATAACATAGTTAAGAATTTTATAATATTTATATTTAT
>NW_025372976.1:0-6314 GCF_016433145.1 Gracilinanus agilis
TATATATATATATATATGAGTTTACTTGTTAGTTATATAGTTCTTTTTTTGTAATCAGATTTTGGTGAGAGAGAGTTAAGTTACTGAGTTTTAACTACCATGGAAAAAACCACCAAGGTGTTTTTGTTTAGAAATCCCTCCCTCAATTGTACCTTCAGACCAGCAATGTTTACATATCCCAATACTGTTTTTGAAAATAGGCCAAAAGGAAAAAAGGAGTAAGCATTCATCCATGTTCTTTTTCTTGTACTTCTCTGGATTAAAAATCTCATTCTCTTTTAGAGAGGGGTGGGCAAACTTCCAGACACATCTCTCCGTGGAACCTTACATATTTGTCTATATATTTAGAAAATCCATGTGTGCATACATCTCTTCCATGGGCACATACTTTGTCTTATATTTGCCTCAAAGTGGTAGAATTAGACATATGTGTAGAATTTGTTGAGAGATTTCATCTTGAAATGTGGAAGTTTCCTAACAATTAAAGCTTTGCAAAATGGGAATGGGTTGCCTTGAGAAGTAGTGAGTTCCCCAACATTCGATGACTTTGTCAGACTGTAAAGAATATTCCTTCCATGTATTTCTCAATCAATTCTCAAACAATTGATCTTCTGACTGGGCATTTTCACCTATTTATCTTCCGTCGTGGCATTCTCTGTCTCTTGGCTTCCTTCAAGTCCTACTAAAATCTTAGCTTCTATAGGAAGCCTTCTTTCCCAGTCCTTCATGCTAGTGCTTTTCCTCTGTGGATTATTTCTTAATTATCTTGTATTTATTTATTTCCTACATAGTTATTTGCCTGCTGATTGTGAGTCCTTTAGGGAGGGACTGTCTTATGCCTTTCTCTGTATCCCTAGCACTTAGCACAGTGCCTGGTGCATGGTAGTCACTAAATAAATGTTTACTCCATGACTATATAGCCCTTGAGGACCCTTCCCATTCTGATCGTCAGCTTCTCTCCATTTTTTTTCCTTAAATATCTCCATTTCCCACTGTGGTATCCTAATCCTCATCTGATACCCCTAGTCCCCCATGATTATTCCTAGATCCACCCAAGCCTTTGGCTCCTCCAATCCCCTCCAAATACCTGCCCACTAATACAAAAATATTGATACGTGATGACCAGACACTCTTTTCTCCTATTTCTTCCTCTCTCCTTACCTTTCTTTTCCAGCTGTAACTCTGAAGAAGAAATCAGAGTCAAACTAGTTTATGAATGAAAGGCAGGGAAAGTGAAGAATTAGACTTTCTGTTTCTTATGTGCTGAATGTCTTTTTCTTTATCTGCCTGGAGGAAAAGAGCTATTTGCAGAGCTCAGAAGGGTTTTCTAAGCAGGAGGAGGCTGTTTTAAGAACTGAGAGATAATATTGATGTCCTGGAGAGAGGATTTGCAGGGCCAGTATCTTGGAGCTGGGGTATCCTCCCTTGGAGATTTCTAAAAATAGGCTATTACTGCCATCTGGTATGTGAGAATATAGGAGAGTTTACACTTTGGAAAAAGAAAGCTGTAAGGGCATGGTGGAAGTGCAATGTCAAGCAATTACGACTGACATAGCTGAAAAGGCCCTTGTTGATCCCTTTGCCATTACCACCCCATCTAACCTATCCCAGTACAATTACTATGAACGCTGCTTTGAAAAAACCTCCACTGGCAATTCAGTAAGCATTTAATTGAGTTCCTCCAGTGGTCTCACCATTATATAAGGTGTTGTGGAAGATGTAAATGAAGCATATGCTACCTTCCCTTTACTAGGAAAAATTACAATTTAGCCAGGGATTTTTAGACATATTAAACAATAAGAGGAAAATGCCAAACATTATATCATGAAAGAGCAAATGTAAAATAATGTTAATAGTGAGTGCTTTGGAATTTCTGGCAGAGAGACACTAGTATGAATCAGAATAATCAGAGAAAGGAGCAGCTAGGTGACTCAGTGAGTAGAGGGTCAGGCTTAGATATGGGAGGTCCTGGGTTCAAATCTGATCTCAGACACTTCCTAGCCATTTGATTCTGGGAAAGTCACTTAACTCCAATTGCCTAGTCCTTACTGCTCTTCTGCTTTAGAACTGATACTTAGTATAGATTCTAAGACAGAAGATAAGAGTTTTTAAAAATATTATAATGTCCTTAAATGTTATTTAAAACTATTGCATCAATGACCAATTAGGGATTTTGGTCTATAGCTTTCTTATTTATTTTTATTTTATTGTCATGCAAAATACACTTCTATATTGGTCATTGTTGTAACAGCATATATATATATATATACATATATATATATATATATATATATACATATACTGAACTACAAAATAAAACCATAAATACACTGATCCAAAAGATAACTCCAACAGTTGTTTTTCCAGAGGAGGATAGCTTTTCTCATAAATAAGTCTTTTAGGATTGTCCCAGATCATTGCACTGCTGAGAGTAGACAAGTTTTCACAGATAATCATCATCCAGTATTGCTGTTATTGTGTATGATGTTCTCCCACTTCTGCTTATTTCAATCTGCATCAATTCCTGCAGATATTTCCAGTTTTTTTCTGAAATAATCTTGCTTATCATTTCTTATAGCACAATAGTATTCCATCACCATCATATACCACAATTTGTTCAGCCCTTCCCCAATTGTTGGACATCCCCTCAATTTCCAGTTCTTTGCCACTACAAAAAGAGTTGCTATAAATGTTTTTGTATAAGTAGGTCCTGTCCCCTTTTTTTATTAGATCTTTGGGATACAGACCCAGTAGTGGTATCACCAGATTAAAGGGTATGCACAGTGTTATAGCCCTTTGAGAATAGTTCCAAATTGCCCTCCACAATGGTTGGATCAGTTTACAACTCTACCAGCAATGCATTACTGTCCCAATTTTGCCACATGTCCTCCATTTACCACTTTCCTTTACTGCCATATTGGCTAATCTTATCAGCATTGTTCTAATATGTATTTCCTCTAACAAATAGTGATTTAGAACAATTTTTCATCGGATTATTTATGGCCTTGATTTCTTCATCTGAAAATTGCTTGTTTCTATCCTTTGACCATTTGTAAATTGGGGAATGGCTTGTATTCTTATACATTTGACTTAGTTCTCTATAAATTTGAGAAATTAGACCTATATCAGAGAAATTTATTATAAATTTTTTTCCAGTTTGTTATTTCCTTTTTAATCTTGGTTATATTAGTTTTGTTTGTACAAAACATTTTTAATGTAATTAGTTTTGTTTGTATAAAACCTTTTTAATACAAAGTTATTCATTTTACATCTTTTAATACTCTATCTTTTGTTTGATCATAAATTCTTTCCTTCTCCAAAGATCTGCCAGACAAACTATCCAGTATTCCACTAATTTAGTTATGGTAACACTCTTTATATCTAAATCATATATCCATTTTGACCTTGTCTTGGTATAGAGTGTGAGATATTGGGCTATACCTAGCTTCTGCCATACTGTTTTCCAATTTTCCCAGCAGTTTTTGTTAAAGAGTGAGTTCTTATTCCAAAAGCTCAGATCTTTGGGTTTATCAAACACTAAGTTGCTAAGGTCATTTGCCCCATATATTGTGTATCTAATCTATTCCATTGATCTACCATTCTATTTCTTAGCCAGTAGCAGATTGTTTTGATGATTGTTGTTTTATAGTATAGATTGAGATTGGGTACTGCTAGGCCATCTTCCTTCACATTTTTTTTCATTAGTTCCCTAGATAGTCTTGTTCCAGAAAGAAAGGGCTTAAAAAAAGAATAATCAAGGAAAGCTTCATGAAAAAGGTGGGAATGAGGGATCAAATTGAAAAGAAGACAACCAATAACAGATAGCTGTAACTGTAATAGAGCAAAGAATTAGGAATAAACATGCCATGTGCTGAGGACAGTGAGGTCTGCCTCACTGAAAAATAAAATACATATTAACTAGAAATAATGGAGACATTGGTATGAATGTCCCTCACCATTGGGAAAGTCCTTTGTATTTCTGTGACTGTACTAATGGTCCAATAACAAAAAACAACATAATATTTCACAGGACAATGAAGATGATTTTTCTTTCTCTTCCTATAGTGCTAGGAGGTAGTGAATGCCCCAGATTAGGTATCCCAGTGTGAGTTGCTTCTACTGCAATTGACTGGCACAGATGAGTCAGATGGAGAAACTAGGACCCACCCAGAACAAGTCAGAGCAGCCAAAAAATGCAGCAAAATGAATAAGGTAGAGTAGTGTACTTTCTGAGTCTGTACAACTCTCTGACTTGAAATCAGGTAGAACTCTCTTGTTCCATTTTCTGCTCCTTCCCTCCTCTGGAGGATCCTTTGTTCCTGCTCCACCCTGCTCCCAAATCCTAGGTTTTGGTTTCTGCTTATTTCAGTCATAAAGTTGTGACCTCAGTAATTGTCCTAGCCACCAGTCCTAAAAGACAGTGTAGTGGAATGCAAAGGGCGATAGACCTGAAGTTAGCAGAAATGGGATTGTATTCTGGATCCAGGTTTTATATGCTGTGTGACTATGGGAAAGACCTTTTCCCTCTCTAAGCTTCAATTCTGTATCTGTAAAATGGGGACAGTAATGCTTCTGCTGGGTAAACTGTGTGACCATCAGAAAAACCTTTAACCTCTCTAAGCTTCAATTCTATATCTGTAAAATGGGAACAATGATACTTTTACGAGGTGTCTCACAGAGTAGTTGTGAGGAGAGTGTTTCATGGAAAGTGCTTCAAGTGTCCTATAGATATGAATTATTGAATTGTGAATGAAGGGATTGTTCTTTTCCATTTTTAAAAGGTGCAGCTGAGTAGTATTTCAAACCCTTTTCCAAATTCAAAATTTTTTTTCAATACATAATCCCAACTAATATACTCAGGGTGGTAAAGAAATACTTTCCGGTGAAGATAATTATAAAACCTCATTTTTATAGCGTTTGACAGTAACCAAAGTTTCATACATTTTTGATCTAGAAAATTTGATCTAGAATTTGTTTGATCTAAAAAATTTCCACGTCTCAAATTTGATCCTAAGTCTCTGATTCCAAGTCCAATGTAACCTATCAGTCAACAAGCATTTATTAAGGGCTGGTGATACAATGGCAAAAAAATAAATAAATAAAAAATCACACCACACTGAAGATGAATTATACTAATTAGTAGTTAAGATTTATATTGCATTTTAAAGTTTACAAAGTGCTTTATCTGCATTATGTTAATCGAGTCTCACAACAACTCTGTGAGCAAAGGTATACAACTGTTATTACCCTAAATTTATAAATGAAGAGGCTGAGACTTGGAGAAGTTCAATGATTTACCCTGAGTTGCCTCTTAACAAGGAGCAAGGCTAGATGTCTGTTGCCCCAGGTTTCAGTGCTCCCATCAACTGTCCAAGGTGGCTTTCCCCATAAGAAGACTGTTTAGTTTCTGCCATTTGACAAAAACCAAAACCAAAAAGAAAAAGAAAGAAATATGGCATTTGGGAAAAAAGCTCCTAAGATTTAAATTTCACCTGTAATTTTTCCAATAGTTCCTCAAATTAGTCAGAAGAGAATTACTTAGATAAATGTCCAATATCAGAATGTGGGTTTGGTTGATGATGAATAGCATAGGGTGGGCTGATATGAAACCATTTGTCAAAGTAGCCTGGAAACTAAGGGGGAATTTAGGACAGAGGGGAGGGGAAGGAGTGAAAAAGGGAGAGGCAGCTTCTTGTCATTATTTGTTGGTCTCTCCCCCACTCTCCATAACTGAGCAGTTGCCGGGAGTGCTCCTTTATCTTCCCGGTAGTGCTGGAGGCCAATAAATCCCAAAATAACACCATTACAGTAAAACAAGCTGCATTGCTGGCAAGATGGATTTACTGGAATGATGTCAAGCAATTGCTTCCATTGTATTGAGTGCTTACTTTAGGCCTTTCAGAGAGCTGAGGGGATGAAAGGTTATTCTTTTGGTTTGAGAAAAGGCTTGCAGGGATATCCTAAGGGAAAGGAGCTGGATTTCCACAGTGGAAGGTGCTAGGGGGGTTTCTAAGACCAGGGAGAAACTAGTGTAGAATTATGTAGTAGAGAGAAATTTCCTAAAATGCAGAAAGGAATCTATGAAATTTAGTTTGAAGCCAAAATGGGAGATCCACTCATTTAGTGTACCAGAAAGTCTAGTCAGGCCTGAAATTAAACCTAAACTTTAATTTAAAAGTTTTTTTTTTTTTTTTACTTGTTATTTCAAATAATTTATTTAATATTGGAATTTTTTTTAACATTTATTAATATTCATTTTTAACATGGTTACATGATTCATGCTCCCCTTTCCCCTTCAACCCCCCCCCCCGCGC
>NW_025372977.1:0-3101 GCF_016433145.1 Gracilinanus agilis
GAGGAGGAGGGAAGGAGGGAAGGAGGGAAGGAGGGAAGGAGGGAGGGAAGGAGGGAATGAAAGGCTACCCAAAGCATCAGCATCAAACTGAATGGAGCCTTCCTCTCCCCTAGCCAGTGCTGCTCCCACCTCCCATCTCCCTCCCCCTGCTCAGCTCCCTGGAGTCTCTGTAAAGTATCATCCCAGACTCTGACAGGTCCCACCCTCCCCTTTCTATTTACCTTCCCGATCTCATCTTTCAGCGTGTATTGGTTAAGCTGTACACAGTCCTGTGGTGGAGAGAAGACAAGGGGAAAAAACATTAGAAGCAGTTATCAAGGGAGATGGAGGAGGGAGGAAGAGGGAGAAAATAAATGATTATTAACTGGAAAAAATAAACATTAAAAAAGGCATCTCTGGCTAGGCACAGACAGTTAGGGGGTGAACTCAGAGGCCTCCTGGACATCGAGGAAATGTCCCAAACATGATCCTTTGAATAGGAAAGTCAGACAAGCTCCAGAAAGTAGCTGATACTACCTGAGATCTTTAAAGGGAAAGAAAATAGAAAAGAAACTTGTCACCACCCTTTTGTCCTGTCAGAACCTTTTGCAAGGTAGAGAACTTAAATTATTATTATTATTATTATTATTTTGTCATTTTTGTTGATTTAATTGTAGCTGACTCTTCATGACTCCATTTGGGGTTTTCTTGGCAATACTGGAGTGGTTTGCCATTTCCTTCTCCTGTTTATTATACAGATGAGGAAACTGAGACAAGCAGAATTAAGTGACTTTCCCAAGTCACACAGTTGGTAAATGAGGTTGGATTTGAATTCAGGTCCTCCTGATTCCGGGGCCATCACTATCTGGCCACCTTGCTCACCCCATAAAGTATTACGAGGTTTACAAAATGCTTTATAAACATCTCACCCTGAAAAGTAGGTAATACTATCCTTATTTGAGAACTGAGGAAACTGAGTGAAATAGGGGTTAAGAGGCAGGATTTGAACTCAGTTCTTCCTGATTCCAATACTAGTCTTCTCTATCCATTGCCATCTGGCTGACCTCAAAGCTATAGAAGGTGGAACTGACCCCACAAGGTGGACTAGGCCATTCCCTTTTTCCAATTTTGCCCAGCCCTGAGGACATTTTGATGGCAAGCCACAAAGGAAGCCAGTCAGAACACTATCTATGCCATAATGCTCACAAAGAGGGCCTTTTTGATCCCCCATATTGGTTGGTATTTTCTGCTCCACCCCCTCCATTTGTCCCCAGTAGAATAAAGTTTCTGGAAGGTCCCAGCATCACAGATCTAGAGCTAGGAGGAGTCTTGGGAGCCAGCAAGTCCCCCCTCATTTCGCAGAGGAGGAAACAGAAGTTAAATGGCACATCCTAAGCCACCCAGCTGGGACTCCAGCTCAGGTCCTGTGACTCTGAAGCCAACACTCTCCTCTACTGTATCCCAGGCTCATTCTGGTCTCTGTCTTCTCAGCACCAAGGACAGTGCCTGGCACATAAGAGCTGCTTAATAAATGCTCACTAAATTGCAACTGGGTGGCTCCAGTGCCAAGACTAGAGTTAGGAAGACTCATCTTGATTTTAAATCTGGACGAGACACTTACTAGCTAAATGGCAAGTCATTTAACCCTGCTTGCCTCAGTTTCCTCATCTGTCAAATGAGCTGGAGAAGGAAATGGCAAATTAGCTGTGTGACTCTGAGCAAGTCATTTAACCCTCAGTCTCCTCAACTGTCAAATGAGCTGGAGAAGGAAATGGCAAATTAGCTGTGTGACCCTGAGCAAGTCATTTAACCCTGCTTGCCTCAGTTTCCTTATCTGTCAAATGATCTGGAGAAGGAAATGGCAAACAGCTCTAAGATCTCTGCCAAGAAGAAACCCCAAGTGGGTTTTGAAATGACTGGACAACAAAACTGCATTGTATAAACAAAAGATCTCATTAAAAAGGAGGTGGCATGACCTGGTGGATAGAAAGCTGGTCCTCAGATGCTGGGCGGCCTGATTTAAGCCTCATCTCTGACATATATGGGCTGTGTGACCTAGAAAAGTCAATTAACCAAAGGGAGGGCAGGTAGGTTGCTCAGTGGATTGAGATCCAGGCCTGGAGTCAGGAGGTCCTGGGTTCAACTGTAGCCTCAAGACCCTTCCTAGCTGGGTAACCCTGGGTAAGTCACTTAATTCTCATGGAAGGTGAGGGCTTAAAAAAAAGTTAATTAACCTCTTAGTTCTCTAGGTTTGACAGTGCCTCCTGCTCAGTAAACTCCAGTGGCTCCCTATTGCCCTCAGGATTCAATCTAAAATCCTCTTTTAGGCTTATAAGATCTTACAAGATTGAGGGCAGCTGGATAGCTCAGTGGATGGAGAGCCAAGCCTAGAGACAGGAGGCCCTGGGTTCAAATCAGGCCTCAGACACTTCCCAGCTGTGTGACCCTGGGCAAGTCACTTGACCCCCATTACCTAGCCCTTACCACTCCTCTGCCTTGGAGCCAATACTCAATATTGACTCCAAGATGGAAGGTGAGGGTTTAAAAAAAAAAAAAAAGATCTCATGCTAAATTGCTGGTTGTTCCTCACTCCTGATGGGACATCCCATCTCTGCCTTGGGCATGGCCATGCCTCATGCCTGGAATGTTCTTCATCTCCACCTCCTGGCTCCCTTCCCTTTCTGCAAACTGTTGTTCGCTCATTTCAGTCCTGTCTCCATGATTGTAGTCCTATTATCTAGGGACTGGATGTCAGAATGAAGGTTTCCTTTTATTAAAAAAAAATACTTATTTATTTATAAATGGCTTTAGCCATCTCCAGCCTGGCACTCCATCCACTGAGCCACTGAGTTGCCCCCTAAAAATAAAGGGGAAGGGGTCAAAAAGGGGGTTCCTCTTTCAAAGGGCCGGACACCTCTTTGGCAAGGACACAATCTGATGTCGCTCGGTGGCAGCAAAATCAGCCTGTGCCTGAAATCTTGGCTTCCCCCATTTGGCCAAAGGGAAGGACTGAAGGACTGAAGGACTGAAGGACTGAAGGACTGAAGGACTGAAGGACTGAAGGGCTGAAGGGCTGAAGGGCTGAAGGGCTGAAGGGCTGAAGGACTGAAGGACTGAAGGGC
>NW_025372978.1:0-2202 GCF_016433145.1 Gracilinanus agilis
ATACATATATATATATATATATATATATAGAGAGAGAGAGAGAGAGAGAGAGAGAGAGAGAGATTTGGAGCTAGAATGGATCTCACAGGTTATCTAGTTCAACCACCTCATTTTACAGCTGGAGAAACTAAGGCCCAAAGAGAAGAAACGACTTGCCCAGTCACACAGGGACTGAGTAGCAGAACTGGGATTCAAAATTCAAGCCCAGGACCTTTCCCGCTGTATCATTCTGCTCCCATGTTCATCGCAGTCCTAGTTTAACGTTCAGTGTTCTCTGTAGAAGAAAATATAAGACAAGCACCCCTCCTTGAGGAGCAAACCGCTTAATTGACTGGGCCAAACAGCAATGGTACAATGGGAAAGTCAAATGGAAGATGTTTAGGGGGCCAATGATGATCGCTGGCCAGTGCCAGGCCCCTGGTTGGACGCCAGACCAGTACTGGAGATTAGGTAAGCTACAGCGACGTGGCTTAAATGGCACCTAAATGGGTAACCCACATGCCATCCTGTGGAGTTCTCCAAAAGAAGGCTCTCCAGCCTTTCGAAGATTATCATTCATGCTATATAGCACAGCTGTTAAGTATTCTCTAATCACCGATAGGTATGGAGACCGTTTACTTGGGACACATATTAATTATTAATGTTCAATCATCTGTAGCTGGTTCAGGGATTTGCTCCCTGGTGAGATGCGTGTGTGCGTGTGTGGGGAGGGGGGAGGCTGGTCATGGTACATAACAGCCTGCCTTGTGAGCTTCCCTTAGGTGTCTGTGCAGTTACATTCAGAATACTAATTCCTGCTTCTCTTCCTGTCCCCCTCAACAATTAGCAAGTTCATTAATTATGCTCTTTTAACACTTCAAGCAAACAAGTTAATTGTTTGTTTACCTGACAGTTTGTACCTTGATTACAAGCTATTAGTGACCATTAATAACCCAAATGGAGTCTGAATTTCTCAGCAAGGAGCCAATCTTGGCCAATGCCTTCGTTTGGATTCTCTTTGGATCAAGGCATAGAGCGTGACTTAAACATTTGGCTTTTCAAATTGATGTATCAACAGAAGGAAAATTCATGAGTTCCTTAATTTTTCTCTCCAGCCGGCATCCAATTAGTTGACTTTCAGCGAGGAACAGCGATGTTTATTCAGGAGATCTGATCGTGAATTTCATCTACAGCAATTAATACAGATTCCCCCCCATTCTGAGTTTGATCAACTTTCCGCCTGAACTTTTGTTTGTCACCGTGCGGAGAAAGGGTTTGCTAAGCAAGGAAAGAGAGAGCCCAGATGGGGAGGGGGTGTGGCACAGGACCATTTTTCTTACTTAGAGAGGAACAATGTGCTCTCTTCATTCAGTCATGCCCCAGACCATTGATCAGGTGAATGTTATGGCATTCATTTTGTCAGTTTCATTTGTGAAATGGTGTAGACTGGAAACAGGAAGCAGTCATTAGGCTACTGACCTGGGAGTTTCAGAAAGAACAGAATTCAAATTCCACCTTTTATTAACAACTTATCTTTGTGTATCTGGGCAAGGCATTTAACCTCCCTGTGCCTCAGTTTCCTGAGTTGTTAAATAAGGGTGTTGGACTTGATGGTTCTCCCAGTTCTAAATCTCTGGGGATAGGGATTTCATTGGTTTCAAGGACCAATCCCCCTAACTCCCTCTACCAATGCTGATCCATACCTTCTCTGTAGCTTATAATCTAGAGCAGTGATGGGCAACCTTTTTAAAGAGGGGGCCAAAGGAAAGGAAATGCCCCTCTGTCAGTCTGTTTCTAAGGCAACTCTTTCGAAGTTTCATTGTATTGTATCCTACTTGTTGTATTTGTTGGATTAGGAATAATGTTGTGTGGCTGGATAGAACATTTCAGGGGGCTGCATTTGGCCAGTAGGTTCTAGTTTACCCATCACTGATCTAGAAACTTGTCTAGAGCTGTTTCGGGGATCTTTACAAATAGTCCAAAATCCAGATTTTAAAAAAAATCCAATTCTACCATCTTCCCTCTTTCCTACCTACCTCCTCCCTTACCCCACCCCCACCCCTTAGCATTAGAGAATGATAAAAATATTTTTAAATTTCTGAATCTCAGATTCATTAAAGTTTGGGGCATTCTTTTTTAATTTTTTAATTTTAATTTTATTATTATTACATTTATTTATATAACACATAAATATTATTTCATATAATATAATAAAATTTATCA
>NW_025372979.1:0-3476 GCF_016433145.1 Gracilinanus agilis
TCCTCTTCCTCCTCCTCCTTTCTTCTTTCTTTCTTCTTTATTTTTCCCACTATTATGGCAATTATCATGATCATTATAAAATGAAAACTGAGATCACAGAATCATAAATGTCCTGGATGGAAACCTCATTAGAAATGAACGATTCTACTTCTGCTTAATTTCCTTTAGGTAGCACACTGGGATGAATGCTAGATTTGAAGTCAGAAAACCTGAGTTTGAATCCAAGCCCTGACATTTACAACCTCTGTGAAACTGAAAAAAATTACTTCAAATCTTCTTCTCCTTCTTCTTTTCCTTTTCCTTATCCTTCCTTTGCCTTCTCCTTCTTCTACTCCTTCTTCTTTTTCCTTCTCCTCTTCCTCTTCCTCTTCTTCCTTCAATTATTCCTCTCCTTCCTTATTTTGGTCCTATTTGGACTTCCATATAATGATAATATGACATAATTTTGCTGTAGATTTGGAAAATAATTAGAGGAATTCTCTGTGGATTTAAGAAAGTTTGTTATAAGATTAGGCCTGGTGATCTTGAGACCACTATGAGAATGTTTTTTTCTTGAGGTGGTCTATAGTTTATAGATTTTTTTTCATGTAAACATTGGCAATCAAATATTTTAGTGCTTAGCATAGCCACATATCCAAAAATACAGCTTGTTTTCACTCCTACAGCTGCACACCCCAAAATCCCTTGAATGTCCTAAACATGCAAAGTATGCCACCCTTGGAAGGACACTTTGGAATACAACTTTTCATCTAAATGGCCCTGTGACTCTGCTCCACAATAAAGTATCATCATAATGTGTAATATTGTATGTTAATATGTGTCTCAGATGTCTAATTCCCTTCTTTTCCCATTTTGTCTCTTCCCTATTTCTTGCCTTTAAACGTTCTACTAAACTGATTCTGATTGTTTTATTTGTTATTCTCTTCATCTGAACTTATTAAGGGGTTGTTTTCTTCCAAATCTATGACAGGCTAACTGGCCTTCTTTTAAACATAAATTAGGTACCAGGAAATGACAACCTGTTGGTACCCATACTGGTGGAGTATGACACTGAGAGCCCAATTAAATAAAGCAAGCACCAGAAGGGAAACTCCGAGGTGGGGGATATGTTATGTAGTTTCACTAATCATCAATATCTTCTCAAGGGGATTTGCAAGTCAGTAGTGAGAGAAGCAATAGCAGCAATCTAATAACAAGCTTATTTTGGGATAAATTTTGTACGTATGTCTATGTATCTTTATGAACTGTGTGCATATGTGTATATTTTTGTGTATGTGTTACCTTCTCTTATATTGTAAGTTTCTTGTGGACAAAGGATGTCTTTTGCTTCTTTTTATATTTCTAGTAATTTGCATAGTGACTGTCAATGGATGCTTACTGATTTATTGATTGAAGATTAAGTCACATATGCATCTTCTTATCCCATGTGACACGGAAGTCCACCCAATATTCTGGGCTACTTAATATTAGCACTCATCAATTAAATTGTGAATTCCTTGAGAGAAGGAGTTTGTTTTTTCCTCTTTCTTTACTTCTTCCAAGTAGTTTATGGAACACAGGAGTCATTTAATAAATATTTTAGTAGATAGATTAAAGATAGAAAATCCTTCCATTATCTTCTGAATCTGAGTAAATTGTGTTAACGTACCACTTTACATCTTTTACAAGAGGTTTACCCAACATGTTGATATACAGTTCACTTCTTATGTGTGGGGTATTTCTCTGTCAGCTTTGTGAATTCAGAAGTTGTTGTTTTTTTGCCTTTCTTTGTATTCACAGTGCTTGCAACATTCCTAGAATATAATGGGCACATAACAAATACCTGTTGACTAACTAACTACCCTGAGACCCTTTTACTTATATTCTTAATGTCACTCTTCCATTTAATTCCTTTTTGACATGCTGTAACCTATTCTTGCTCACCATGAAACTATCCATTGACATTTGTATCCAGTCTTTGATCTGGAATTGAACAGATAACTCATAGAATTGGCATATTATAAACTATGTATGTGTCTGCACTGAAGTACTATCTGATTTAATTGTCCATTCTATAACATGTTCTAGGAAGGCAAATCAGTTGATCTCACAGTACTTTTGCAATTGTCAATAAGTTACAAAACAGTTACAGATTTTCATTAGTAGAAAGAAATTCCTCACTGGAAGTTTCCTATACAATGGGATACCCAATTCACTCCCATTCTTACCCCTATATGAAATGTATTGCCAATGATAATACTACCTGAAATATCATAGATATCAGTGAAAGCTTTGAAAATGTGAAAAGTTCAGACAGATATAAGAGATAGAAAATTAATTTCCACAAGCTTAATATTTCCTATTTCTTTTGTCTATTTCATTAATATAATACTTATGTATTTTATTCTATTAAAAGATTTTAAGAAAAATAGCTATAATCTCCTAAACTAGTTTAGCAACTTTTTTAAGTCAATAGGAATAAACAGTATATATCCAGTTTGAGGTGTCTAATAGTCAACTGTATGACTTAGGTCATATGAGACTGGAGGTCAGAAGAGAGATTAATATTGAAAGTGATATAAAATTACACGATTATGATGATAATTAAATCCATGAAGCTGATGGTATCACCAAGAAAAACAGTAGAGATGGAAAAAAGAAAGAACAGCAGAGCATTTTAAAGTATCCATTGTTATCAAGTGTGACCTAGACAAGAGCCATCAAAGAAGACTAAGGTTAAATAGTCATAAGAAGAGATATGACATGAAAATCTAGAGAGAAGAGAGTATCTAGGATAAGTGGGTGATAATAAGTATCAAAGATTTCAGAAAGGTTAAGATATGGGAGGATTGAGAAAAATCTACTTGATATGGCAATTAAGATATAATTGGTAACTTTGCAGAGAGGTAGAGTTATTTCAGTTATATGATGAATTCAGAAGCCAAACTGAAGGGTTAAAAAGAGAGGAAGGGTTGAGGCAGAGGCGGTGGATTGAAAGCCAAGACTAGAGATGGGAGGTCCTGGGTTCAAATTTGACCTTAAACACTTCTTAGCTATATGACTGGGCAAGTCATTTAATCCCCATTGCATTGAACTGATCCAGGAGTTTTGCCATAAAAGAGGTGAAAGGAATTTGAATGTAGTAATTGATTAAAAGATTGAGTAAATTTTTTGATGTTTTATTGTGTGTGTGCATGTGTGAACAGGAACATATAGCATATCCATGGGCATTGTATTAGAGAAGTTGGGATGACATCTATGTAGAAGGGTTTATCTTGTTAAGAAGTTTCCTGGATGTTGATTCAAGAAAACCTGGGTTCAAATCTAGTAAGTATTTGTGGAAATATTTCACCTCTTTGTATATATCACATATGATCTTATAATGAAAAGAATAATGAATCTTAAACTAGGAATTACAAATGCACTGATAAAAAAGGTTTACCTATGCATCTTGATATTTGTACTAATATGTGTATGTATATATATATATATATATA
>NW_025372980.1:0-2547 GCF_016433145.1 Gracilinanus agilis
AGGAGGCTGGGGCAGCCCCAGGGACAGGGCCTTGGCCTAGGCCACCCAGCTAGGATGCAGCAGACCCCGGACCCCTTGTAGCTGCCTCTTCCCATTCCGTGGGGCAGCGAAGCCTAGTGGGAAGAGGCCTGGGGCTAAGCAGCCGAGTCCTCGCTCCCAAACGCCAGCCAGGTGGCCGTCCGGCCTGTCCCCTCCCCTTTGGGGCAGCCATGCCCGAGCGGCTCCCAGACAGCCGTCGTCCTCCCCAGCCCCGACATGGGTGGGCTCAGCCTTCCCTACGTGCGAGGCTGCTCGTGGGGCCAATGCTGAGGAGGGAAACCCCTGCTGGGGCCGCAGGCTCTCTGCCCAGGGAGGAGCCAAGCAGGCTGGGCCGAGCCGGGCCCTGGGGGTCGCCGTGGAGGCACGAGGGGGAGCCTCCGGGCCTGCCCCATGGCAGCTCTCCATCAGAAGGAAGAGAGGCTGCCGGGCTCACACGGCCAGGACCGCCGCAGACTCAGGGCTCGGAATATGGGGCTCATCCGCCTTCCAAAGGAGGGACTCCTGAAGTAGGGTAGTCCGGGCAGGCTTCCTGGAGGAGGGGGCCCAATCAGAGGAGGGGGCAGTGCGGGAGAGTGGCACAGAGTGCCCCGGGCCGGTGCCTGGGAGGGTGACGGAGGGGCAGGGCCGGCTCTCCCCGGCTGCCCCCACCCCCCAGCCGGGCTGATCCCAATTAGATTCCGGGGATTGGCCCCTGCCTGGGGCCGGGATTAGGGCGGCTCAGGGGAGCCCAGATGGAAGGACATTAAAGTTTTATGGGCCGACCATCTGCTCTGGAGGGAGGGAGGCTCGGCCGCCCAGCCCCTCCACGCATCCCCGGCGCCTGTGCCGGACTCATGCCGGGCGCCCACGCGCAGACACGGGTGGGCAGCTGTGTGTGGTGGCCTCGGGGGCAGGCGGGGCTCAGAAGGGGCCGTGGGGGGTGCCGGGGGTCCTTCTTCCCCTCAGCCCCGGGGCCCCCACCACGGCTCGGGACGTCCCTCTGGAAACACGGAGCTCAGGGCAGTGCCAGGCTCGGCCCAGGACGAGCGTTTTGTGGCCGGAATGCCCGGAGAGGGCCGGCCGCAACCCGGGAGGGAGCCTGGAAAACCAGCTTCCGGCGGCTAGAAGGCTCGGCGGGTGGGGAGCCAGGCTGGAGCCGGGAGGTCCCGGGTTCTGGTCCGGCCTCGGCCCGTCCTAGCCGGGTGACCCTGGCCCAGTCACTTCTCCCCCTTGCCCAGCCCTCTTCCACCTGGAACGCCACACAGGACTGAGTGAGGCGGAAGGTCGGGCCTGGAAGCCTGTAGAGCCTCCTCTCTGCCTGGGCTCGGCCTCCAGCTTCCTCTCGCCGCGTCTCCGGCTCTCGGCCTCCCCCCACCCTCCCCGGAATAGCCTCCTTTAGCCCACAAGCGGTCAAACAGCGGCCTGGCTGAATCTGCCCCAAATGCCAAGCAGAGAAGACTCGGGGCCAAGCCCAGACGTGTGGGTGGGACGCCTCCCCGAGGAGGCCCTCCCAGCATCCTCTCTGCCTCGCCCTCTCCCAGGGGCTCCTGGGGGCCCCCCTGCCTTCGCGGATGCCCCCTTCCTCCTCTCCCTCCGTGTCCGGCTGGCTCTCGGCCGTCTTTTTCCTTTTATTAGAAACCGTCCCCTTCTGCCTCGGAATGGATACAAGGCCGGAGGGAGGCCGGGGAGGCCGGGAAGGGTGCGAGGCCTCATCGGAACCCCGGATGGGTCCTCCCTCTCCACCCAGGCACGGGCGGCCAATGGGGGAGAATGAAGCGGCCGCTGGAGGACGGGCGAGTAACCAGGGCAAGGCCGGGGAAGGGGCCGCCCTTCCTGGGGGGGTCTCTGGTCTTCGTGGCCAGCCCGAGGAAGGGGCTTACGCCGAGCCTTCGGGGCAGGGAAGATTCCTGAAGAGAAGCTCCGGCCCCCCGTCTGCCCGGAGACCAGCTTTCCTTGGAGGCCTGGTGCATGGGGGGGCCGACCCAGAGGAGCCTCAAAGGGAGGCGCTCAGGCCCTGCCCCCCCCCCAGCTCCCAGGCCCAGGAGGGGCGTCTGAGCCTCCCCAGGGAGGACGGCAGGAGGGGGGGGAGCTGGATAGACATCGGGGCTCCGAAGGCCGGGCGGGAGGGCTTGGCAGCCGTGGGCTGCGGCTGTGGGCCCCTTGCCACGTCGCTAAGCCAATAAGCTTTGGGCCCGCCCGCCTGTCTGTGTGTCTGTGTGTCTGTGCGTCCTCTGTTCTTGGCCCGCCCCCTGGAGCCGGGCTTGGAGAACAGGAGACTCTGGGAGAAGAGGGTTACCAGGGTCCCTCCGGGCCAGCGGAGCCCCATCCGTCATCTGGACCTGGCAGGGCCGGCCCGTCTCCTCTCCAGGGCAGCCGCTGTGGCTGGCTGGGCCTCCCAAGGCCACACAGAGCCCCAGTGTGTGCTGCGGGCCCAGCCCAGCCTCTGGCTCCACCGTGTCCTGGAGACAGGCGCGGCCCCTCCCTCCCACCTCCCTCCCTGTCTGTACGGGGGCTCAGGCGGGCCAGGAG
>NW_025372981.1:0-1979 GCF_016433145.1 Gracilinanus agilis
CCCCTGAGCCCTCCCGTCCGCCTCCCCCGGACACCCCTTGGAGCCCTGAGAGCCCACGAAGGGGCCAGACACGACTTCCTGCAGCGCCCCCTTCCCTCCTCGCAGGCCTTTGGGCCAGGCAGCCTCTGCCCGGCGACGGAGGGGCTCCGAAGACCCAGGCCCAGCCTCGAGGCCCGGAGGAGGGCCGGGGGGGAGGGGCAGGGTCAGCGTCAGAGCTTTGGACCCAGAAGGACGCACAGACAGGAAGGGAAGCGGCGGCTGGGGATGGGGGCAGAGGGGAGCCCCGCAGGCTGCGCCTGGCACACAGGGCCTAATCCGGGCTCTGGGATCTCTGGAGGGCTCCGTTCTGCCAGGTAGTGAGCTCCCTGTGCTCTCTGGGCTCCTGGGGGTCAGAGCCCCGCGCTGAGGCCGGACTGATGCCCGCGGGGGGGGGGGGGGGGGGCGGGAGGGCTTCCTGGCCTCAGCGGGTGTTATTGTTCCCTCTTGCTGGGGTCCAGCTGCCTTTCCTGTTTATCCCTGGACGCTGCCCGGGGCATTCCTGAGGAGACCTCGGACAATGGGGCCATTGGGGCAGGCACGCGCGGCCCCAGGCCGGCAGCCCGGCTTTCCTGTCCAGGCAGGAAGAGCCGCAGCCACCGGGCAGCCCCCCCCCCCATGCCACTTGCTGGAATCAACACATGAGGTCATCCCTGGTGGGGGAGGGGTGGAGAGAGGAATTCGGGGGTCAGCAGGGCGGCCAGGGCCAGCCTGGCATTCAAGGCCCCCATCGGCCGGCCCCCACCTCCCTCTCCAGAGTTGAGCTGTGGGTTCCCCTTCCTGCAAGCTCTGCTACGGGGGAGCTCCTGGGGGGGCTTCTCTTGGCATGGAGTAGGCCAGGATACAAGTTTATTTACTGCCTGGTTAAGCCCATGTTCCAGATCTCCCTCCCGGCCTCCTGACCAGGGCCCTTTCCTACCTCTGGGCACTTGCCCAGGCTGTGCCCCCTCCTTTCTCCCCTCCTGACCTCCCTCTGGCCAGGGTAGCCGGTGTCAGAGGAAGGGGGGCTCCCTGAGGGCAGGGGGGCTTCCCCAGCACCCCGTGCAGGGCCTGGCACACAGTAGGCACTTACTGGACACTTGTGGAATGAAATTGGCCCTGGGGGGGGACAACACCCAAGTCCTGGCTGGGCCTGAACTTGCTCTCTACCCATCCCTGGACCTCAGTTTACCCTTCTGTGCAATAAAGGGGGTGGTGAGGAGGCCCCCCCAGTTCCAGAAGAGAGTGATTCTTTTTTTCCTGGAATTTGGTGTCCTCTGATGCCCCCCTGAACCTGCCCCCCATTGTCCCTCTGGGCTCCTCAGGCTGAGCTGCAGCGCTCTTGGGGGGGCCTCCCCAGCCAAGGACTCTCCCGCCGCTGAATGGGGGCCAGAAGCAGGGAGCATCTCCTCCCTTAGCCCGGAGAAGCGGGGGGCTGGGGGCAGGCAGGGAAGGAGGGAGGGGCCCCCCTGGTGCTGCTCCCCCGCTGCTGGCCCCCGGCCCATCTGCAGCCCACCACGGGCCGTCCGCCGGCCAGTCCTTCGTGCTTGGCTGGCCTCATGGGCCAAGGATGGGCGGAGGAGGGGGGGGTTGGGGTGGCTGCTGGGAAGCCACAATAGTCGCCTTGTGGGGCCCCCGTCTCCGCCCAGGAAACTCTTTGCCCACCCAAATGGGGGGGCCAGAAGCCAGGCATTCTTGGGATTCTCCCGGGGCTTCCTGGCCACGCGGCCTCCTCCTGTCCCAGGAGCCGGACCTTCATTCCAGCTGCTCTCTGCCTCGCCAGCCTCCTCCTGCCTCTCCCTGGCCGCAGAGGCCCTCGTCCTCCCTCATCGCCATCTCCCCAGCCCTCAGCACAGGGCCGGGCACACACAGGGGGCTGACCTGGGGAAGGTGCCCGGCACACACACGGGCACTGACCTGGGGAAGGTGCCCGGCACACACACGGGCACTGACCTGGGGAAGGT
>NW_025372982.1:0-4981 GCF_016433145.1 Gracilinanus agilis
GGAGGAGCCCAGCCCCCGGCACACAGCCGCAGAGCCTCCCTCCCCTCCCTCCCTCCCTCCCCTCGCAGGCTCTCCTGTCTCCACAGCCCCCGGAGCCAGAGTCTACAGCTGGGGAAACTGAGGCCCGCTCTCCCCATGGGAGATGGAGGAGCCCAGCCCCCGGCACACAGCCGCAGAGCCTCCCTCCCCTCCCTCCCTCCCTCCCCTCGCAGGCTCTCCTGTCTCCACAGCCCCCGGAGCCAGAGTCTACAGCTGGGGAAACTGAGGCCCGTTCCCCCAGGTCTCCCAGAGAGGCTGGGCCAGCGGTCCCAGACGGGGCTCTTCCCCTTCCCTGCCCAGAGCATCTAGTTGGGAAATTCAGGGTGGGGGAGGCCAGGAACAAGCAGGAATCCCGGCTGGGACAACAGTTGGACCCGAGGCTGGAAAGCTTGGAGCCAAGCTGTGGAAAGCCTCGAATGCCAGAATCCAGGCCACGGGGAGCTATGGAGGGCTTTGGAGCAGGGCAGCCTCGTGGGCAGGAGGGATGGGAGAGAGGCGGCAATCGCCGAGTCCCTCAGAGCTGACGCCAGGAATACAGGACGTGCCAGGCATTGTGCTGGACAGAACAAATAATCCTGGCCTCTGGGGAGCACACAGTCTGACACCCCCAAAGGATCATCCAGCCTCAAGGGGTTCCGGACCACCTGGCTAACCCCGGGAGAGGGGCTTGCCCAGAACCAGAATTTGAACCCACATCTTTCCATGCCAATCTTGGAAGCCAAACTTCCTGATTACCCTGAGTCCCCGCAGGATAGAACAAAAACGGGCTACGCTTAGCATCAGAAGAGCCACGTGTGGATTCTGCCTCAGCCACCTACTAGCCGTGACTCTGGACAAGTCATTTCACCTTTAGAACACAGTTGTCACTTAATAAGATTTATTGCACTGGCTTTCTCCTCCGAGTCTCGGTTGCTTCTTCTGTACCACAGTTTTTGCCCAACAGACTGGAAAGAGAATAGACTCCCACCCAGGCCCTTGGCCTCTCTTTGCCTTGGAAATGATCCTTGGTATCAGTTCTGAGACAGAAGGGAACGGTGGATTGAAGAAGAAGCAAAGGGGGAAACGAGGGGAGAGGGCAGACAGAGCCCCAGTCACCAACCCCATCTGGGATGCTGGAAAAACAGAGAAGCGGATCAAGGGAACGGACAAAACAAGGGAGGATCCCGAACAACGGAAGCCAATTGCCCCACGTTCAATAAACTGGAAAAGAAATGACTTGGGAAAAAACTCTATATTGCGCCAAAATTGCCGGGAAAGCCGGAAAGCGATCCGGCTCTGGGCGAACTTGGACTAGCACCGTGTGCCAAATTCCCTACCACATAAATTAATATTAAGATCAGACCATAAAGAAATTAGAAGAGAGGCAGATAACACACCTTTCACAGCTATGGGGGAGGGATGCATCCTTAACCAAATAAAAGACAGACAACTACAAAAGACAAGCTAGATAACACTGACTACATGAAACTGAAAATCTTCTGCACAGACAAAATTAATGCACCAAGGTTTAAAAAGTTAATAGTGGAATGGGAAAAAAAGATCTTTGGATGAAATTTCTCGAATAATCCCATACTCTCTAAGCTATATAAACAATGAACAGCTACAAGGGCTGTGACCTACGTGTAGCATGGAAGTACCATTGTCTGGCTCAAAGGAGTGTAGAATTGACATCTTTAGCTTCTTCTTCCCCCAACCCTTCTCCAAGGGAAGCTTTAATTTTTGCCAGGAGAGGAAGTAGGATAACGGACTCGATAGAGTAGCCTTTCTGCCCTTCTCAAAGAGATGGACTATTGGGTTAGAATTCTATCTGTCTGCTCCCTTAAATATCATTTGTTTAGGGGATGTGATTTCAGTTTCCATCTAATTTCTGATTGTGATCTCTTTAACCAGGAAAGGAGCAAGAGGGGGAGCAGCGAAGTGACTCAGTAAACTGAGAGCCAAGCCTAGAGACAGAAGCGATCTTGGGTTCTATTCTGGCCTCAGACACTTCCTACCTACATGGCCCTGGGTGAATCACTTAACCCCGTTGTCTAGCCCTTATTGCTCTTCTGCCTTACAACCAATACACAGTCTTGGTTCTAAAACAGAAGGGAAAGGTTTACTTTTTTAAATGAATTAAAAAAAAAAAAAAGATACTCGAGGACTCAAGACTTTATGCCCAAGGCTTGACTCCTATCCCACCAAATATGGGATCCATAATGAATACTCAAAGAAATTATCAAAGGAGTTTATCCATCCAATTCTGCAGCAAACCAAAATCAGAGAAGGTGCGCATAAGGAAATATATACCAACTAATTAGAACAAACTCAGCCCAACTAAGAGAGAGTCTTGGATCCCACCCAAGGGGGATCCCCCTAATGTCTCTGGTGCAGCAAACTGGGAATAGGGACACGAGGGAGACTGCCAGCTCCTCTCACATCTTCCCAGTCTTTTCCTTTAGCAACCTGAAGTGGGATTGGCATCATCCATCTTTTCTATTGAAGTGGGAAGCCAAAAGTTCCTGAAGCGACTGCAGAATCCAAAGAGAACTCAAAGAAAGCCGGAGAGATTTGAGCTCAAAGGGAACTAAAGAGCTCCCCTCTTTCCCACTTTTGACAACTCCATTCTGTCCTTCGTGCAGGTATGGACCATTAATCTCCACAAAGGAGGAGAAATGCCAAAGAGCTTTGGGCCTGGGGTTGCATCATATGTAAATTTATATTTATTTAATTTTAATAAATGTAATAAATTTAAATTTATAAATATGAAGGTCAATGAACTTTTTCCCTTTCCCCCCCTTTTGTCTGTCTCTCTTCCTCTCCCCCACTTTCTTTCGATCTTCTCTCATTAGCTCACGTGAATTTAACGCTCACCTGCCTCTCTGGGATGCCATCCAGATCTATATATCCAGCCCTCGTCTCTCCCCTGAGCTTCAGGCCCACATCGTCAGTTGCTTATTGGATGCCGACACTGGAAGTGTCAAGAGCAGCCGGTTCCTGGGCATGGAGGTGGGAGATGTATTGTGCATGAAGAATGGCTGCGTCGTAGACTACAGGAGGGAGACACTACCCAACGGGCCTGGAAATACAGGTCGAGGGGAGCTTGGGAAGGGGCTTAAGAAATGGGAGCCTGGTCGAGTAGGGCATCTCCCACCTCCATGCCTGCGAACTGGCCGATCCCTGTGCCTGGAATGCTCTCGCTCCTCGTTTCTGCCTTACAGAATCTCTCTCTCCCTTTGAGCTCAAGGACCACCATCTTTCCTGATCCCCCAATGCTGGTGCCTCCCCCGCCGACCTTGTCTTTTGCTCCTTTTTTTGCATTTGTAGTTCTAGTCCAAAGGGAAGACTTTCTATTGCTGCCATCTGCACTTACAGATCGATCCTCTCTCCATCTACTCTCATGTAAATGGCAGCTTCCTAACAAGAGGGGCTGCTTCCTTCTTTGGGCTGGTCTCCCCCGAGCCTGACAACACATTAGGTGCCTAATAAATGCAGGCCGGGGGCGCCTCCTCCCCACCAGCCTCAGCCGTGGCGATGGGTCAGCCCATCTTTCCCCAGAGCAGGGCCCAGGCCTGGAGCCCTTCCAGGCCCAGCTAGACTGATCAGCTGCTGAGCCAGACTGGGGTGGGCAGGACCAGACCCTCCGGCGGGAAGGAAGTTCTCCTCTAGAACAAGCCGATCTGGGATGCGGGCCGAGCGGGAGCTGGATTCCAAGGCTTTCTGTGGGAAATCCTGCCCCCGCGGGTCCTGGGGCTGAGCCGCCCTGGCCAGGGAGGGAGAATGTTAAAAGCTCGGACCTTACGGGAACCAGGATTCGCTTCAGAGAATGGGGCGGCCCGAGAGGCCCGGCTGGCGGGTTCCTAGAGCCCAGCTGGCTTGTGAAACTAGTAGGGCTTCCTGGGAGGACCCTCGAGGCCCAAAAGAGAGACCGGGAGGAGCCTCTCCCCTCCCCTCTCCCTGCCTCCAGCACCCAAAGGCCCAGCTCTTTTCCCAGGGACGTGGTCTAGGGAGCATTCACAGCTCCCATCTGTTTCTCCACAGTTAGGGAGAGAACCAGAGCGAGTCAGAGACAGACAAGGAAACACACAGAAAAACAAGAGGCCCAGAGACAGCGAGAGACAAAGAGAGGCCCCGAGAGAGGCACAAAGAGAGACACAGAGACAAAGAGGTACCCAGAGAGACACCGACAGAAAAGCCAAGAGACTCAGAGGTCCAGAGTGGGAACAAAGAGACATCCAGAGACACTGATGGAGAGGCCCAGAGACAGATGGGAAAGGAGACAGAAAGCCAAGAGAGAGGAACAAAGAGACACAGAGACAGAAAGCCAAATTCAGTGACAGAGACACACACAGAGGAACAGAGAACAGAGACATCCCCAAACGGTCGGCCCATCTCCTCCTGTTCAGAAACAGTTGGTGCGGCAGGCCAGGAGCCCAGGAGCCCCCGGGGCTGTCGAGGAGGGGCTGCCCACGCCGAGCTTGGCACACCAAGGCAGACTGTTCAGATACAGGGACACCCACTCAGTCACCAGGGCTGCAGCCCCTTGGATTGCCTGATGCCCGCAGAGGCCGCCCCTCCTGCCCAGCCCTTCCCGGGGCTCCCTCCTCCCTCCATCTCCATACTACCCTTCCAAGCCTAGTTCAGGGGCCACTTCCTCCATGAAGCCTGCCCAGATGCCCTCAGCTAGAGGCAATCTGGATTCTGTCCACAGGCCAGAGTCGCTGCCCTGCCAGCTTGGTGCCAACCACAAATCCGATAGGTATGGCAGCTCTGCCTACATTCAAGGCACTGATGAGGCTGTGAGAGCACAGATCCCAGGACCCTCCACTGTAGACTTCCTGCCGTACTGACTTTGGGTTCCTTAAACGGGAACTCCAGCACCTGCAGGCCTCACCTCTCCATCCTGTCCAGGACGGGCTTTAAGAAGCTTTGAGCAAATTAAGCCTGGGGCATTCCAGTGCAC
>NW_025372983.1:0-7638 GCF_016433145.1 Gracilinanus agilis
CATTTAATAATATATTAGTAATGCATAAATGTTATTTAATATATTAATATAATGTTAAATATATTCCTTATAAGAAATATAGCATTAAATTAAACATATTAATATAATATTGACCATATTCCTTATAATAAATAGAGTATTAACTATGTTATAATATTAAATATAATATAAATTAAATATAAATATGTAATATTCCTTATGGCTATGTTCTCTCCTCCCATGAGGAATAGCCATATTTCTTTATAAAGACCCTGAAAGTAAATAAGCTTGAGATATAGAAATATAACAAATACAGATATACTATTAAATATATTTTCTATATGTATGTGTGTATAAATACATATATAAGCGTATATGTACATATATGTGTATATATGTGTACATATGTATATATATAATGTCTCTGTGTGTCTGTATAAGACCATAAAGTGAGCATCTGAGGGAAAGGGAAGTTATTGGTTTTCAGGCTCCTGAGAACTTTGCCAATAAGGGACCATCATACCAAATGATGTGATTGTACCAGAGGTAGGAAGATGTCCAAGGTGACCTTGATTCCCCCCTTAGTCCAGGGGCCTGAAGACACAGACCCAAGATGTAGTTAGAGGAGCATTACTCTGTACTGATATCCAGGAGTCGCATTGCCTTCATAATTGGCAGCAACTTCCCTGGGAATAAGGTAACTGTGGCACAGCACCCAAATCTGACCTTGGAGATGACTATTGTCAACAAAGTGGAAATAATATAATCTGAAACTCTCCCCTGTAAAGGCACTGGGACCTGTTGGGTTAGGAAGGAGTAGCAGAAAGGCTAGTCAGAGGACCAGAACGCAGAGACAGCATGACACAGAAACAGAGTCCTAGCTCAGACTACAAGTCCCTGCAGGGTCCACCTCAGCTCAATGGACAGGTGGTTTCTTGCTGGATGGGCATGAGTGAGTGGCCCAAGTCCTTCCTGAAAGCTTTTATCCAACAGTCCAGCCATCGCTAGGCAAGTCATGCTGGGCAGTAGGCACTGAGGGGGTGTCGGAGCTGTTGTAGTTAGCATCACCACATTTGTGTGTGTGATTGTCATGTCAGGATGTGTGTGACATCTTTGTATTGCCACATCTGTCTAGAGAACTTGGCATTACCACATCTTGGGGCAGGTAGGAGACAGAAAGGTGGCATTGACATACCTGTGGGGAAGAGAGGAGGGTGACATCTCCACATCTGTTTATGGAAACTGGCACATTACTCTAATAAATTTGTCCTGTGTTTCCTCACCTGAAGACATGATATTCCAGCAATAGAATGTAGGCTCTTTGGGGGCAGAAATTGGTCCATCTTTGTCTTTATGTTCCCAGCAACTAACATAGTGCCCAACTTGTAGTGGGTACTTAATCAAATACATGTTGGTTGACTGATTACCTGCTCATTGGGGAGGTTGATATCACCATTTCTCCTTGGGGATGAAGGTAGTGTTGCCACACCAGAGTCGAGGCTGGCATTCATCTGGAGAAGGGGAAGGGAATTGGCATGGCCATATTTGCTTGGCTTTTGGGATAGGGACCTGCTGGTAATCTGGCAGATTAGAAAGAGGAGAAGGAGCTGACTGTGCTTTCCAGTAACCCTTCTCGTCCCAAGGTTCCCTCTGGATGGGAAGACTCAGCTGGGATGTGGCTCTTCCATTCTAGGTGGATTTCCTAATTGAAAATGATGCTGAGAAGGATTACCTGTATGATGTGCTACGGATGTATCACGAGTGAGTATGAAAGTGACTCTAGGATCCTCCTTGTCATCTCTTTCCTCCTATCCAGCCTCTCTCCTCTTTCCGTCTCCCCTTCTCCATTCTCTTCTTTCTTCCTCTCTCCTTCACCTCCACTATCTTCCCCACTGAGCTATTTGTTGCCTGAGCTGAGCCCTCTTATTGTTTCAAGGGCTGTGGGCCCTGGCAACCAGTCTCCATGGGCCTCTGTACCAAGGGGAGTGGGCCAGACTAGCCTATCTCATGACCCAGTTTCCATCTCTATAACTGTTCCCACATTCACAAAACCTGCTGGGACAGTCCCAGGAGAATCAAGGGCTGATAGGCATTCAGACTTGCCCCTTGATAAAAGTGTTAGGAATGGAAGTAGGGAGGACAGATCAGGAAGACCAGGGGGACAAAGGTATCAGAGGGACAGAGATTGTCTTGGGGAATAAGAACTTGGCTCGGGGCCACAGGCTGGCTGCTTTTCTTTACTTAGATTCCTGACTGTCTCTATAATTTCCTCCCCTCTCTCCCCCGACCCAGCCCTACCCCAAAACATACACACTATTATGGTGAGCTCACAGAAACAAGTTACTTAGCAGATCCCTTCTGGCCCCTTCCCATCTCCTTTGTACAACATTAATCTGTCTTATCAGTGTTCCTCATCCTCAAGAAAAGGATACTTTAGGTATCCTATTTTTTTCTTTGTCCCTATATCCCCAAATGAAAACACAGCCAACATTACTAAAGCACTCTTCCCTGCCCACCCCTCCCCAAGAAGCATTGTCTTCCCCTATTAGAATGTTAACCTCTCACATTCCTGTTTCCCAATGCTTAGCCCAGTACCTGGAAGATGCCAAGTACCAAACACTCTTCCATTTTATTCCCTATAAGGGCCATGGATGTCTCTGTGCTGGTGGGTGACCTGAAGCTGGTGATCAACGAACCCAATCGTCTGCCTTTGTTTGATGCTGTCCGACCCCTGATCCCACTGAAGCATCAAGTGGAATATGACCAACTGACACCCAGGCGTTCCAGGTGGGGAAAGAACCAAGGAAGTGAATGGCAAGGAGGGATGCCTTTAGAGCCCAGTGTTAGGCAAGGACTTAGTCCTTTAAGTCAAGGGGCCTTCTTGATGCACAGACAGAAGAAGTAGCTACATTAGCTAGATGAGGAGGATGAAGATAAGGCTATGCTCAAGACCTCCATTTCTAGAGTAACGGGTTGGACCACTTTGTCTTCTGTAACAGGAAACTCAAAGAGGTGCGTTTGGACCGAACACATCCTGAAGGTCTGGGCATTAGTGTGCGTGGGGGCCTGGAATTTGGCTGTGGTCTTTTCATATCCCACCTCATCAAAGGAGGACAAGCGGACAACGTCGGGCTCCAGGTAAGTGAGGGGAGATCCTGGTAAGTGGTGAGACCTAGAACTTCTAGCTTTTCGAGACTATTAAAATCTAGTAGGTAGAGGGCAGCTAGGTAGCACAGTGGATAGAGCACCAGGCCAGGAGTCAGGAGGGCCTTGGTCCAAATCTGACCTTAGACACTTTCTCGCTGTGTGACCCTGGGCAAGTCATTTAACCCCAATTGCCCTAGTCCTGGCCACTCTTCTGCCTTAGAATCAATACTTAGTATCAATTCTAAGTTGATTTTTTAAAAGTCAGGGAAAGGGTTAATAGGTCCTGAGTTTGAATCCAGCTTCCAACTGAGTCATTGTGTATGGCTTTGAGCTGGTCTTTTGCCCTTTTTGGGAAAGAGTTGACCCATCCTCTGTCAGTATCATTAATTGCTTCTGAGACAGTTCAGCTAGTTAGTCCAGGCTCAATAGAAGTCAGGCTATGGTCTTCTTACTATTGTTCATACAACAACACTCCATCCCCCACTATTTGTCTTTGTCTTTGCTATTCCTCATGCCCAAAATGCACTTCTTTCCCATCTCAGCATCTCAGAATCCCTATCATCCCTCAAGATGCAGCTCAAGCACCACATCTATGTGAAGCCATTCCTGAACCTCATATGCCTACCCCACCCCACCCCCAACTACTTGTTCTTTCTTTCCTCAAATCACCTTGGATCAATTTTGATCCAAGTCTAAATCTACTGTTATCCAACTTACTGCTTCTCTAGGAGGTAAATCTATGCCCAGAGCCAGTCCAAGCTAATCCAAAATGTGTCTCCCTCCCAAAGGTACTGTAGGATTAGAAAACTTGGAGGCAAGGGGTAGAAATCCACTCCTATTCTTGTCTTATTCTCCACCTCCAGAATAGTGATCACACCGACTCTACCAAAACACTCCCTTTTGGCTATGACTCCCCAAATATGTCATCTTCCTCCATTAAAATGGAAACTCATATCTTTCTAGCCCTGGGAAAATCATTTAACTTCTCTCAGGCACCGTTTCTTCATTATTAAAATAGGATATTAATAGCATCTCCCTGACAGGGTTATAGTGCAAATCAAATGAGATAATATTTGCCAAGTGCTTTGTAAGCCTAAAAGGGCTATATAAATACTAGCTATTATTACTATCATTATATATCTTGTATGTGCCTATATATGTACCCCTTTGTCTCCCATGATAGAAATAAATTCTCTAAGGCAAAGTCTGTTTTCCTTTTTTGCCTTTGTCTTATATCCCTGGGGCTTGGCATGCTGTAGGTGCTTATTAAATGCTGACTGGTTGAAAAATATCCCTCCGCCTCTGATAGTGAGCGAGCCCTGCTACTGCCTTATTGCTCCAGTGCCACAAGGCTGGATGGTATGGCTGAGGGCTGGAGGCAGTGGCCACAGAATTGCTGGAGGGGTGGCCAGCTCTTCGAGACTGCCCTAAATGGAGCCCTCCCAGGAATGGGTAGATCTCTGAGTTCAGTCCCTCACTGAGCCCTACCTTGTGCCTGCAAACAAAGGAGACCCTTAGACTTCCTCCCTCGACTCCCAGGAGAGTTTTTGAGTAATATCTGAAAGCCCCTGGCAGGACTGCCAAAGCAGGGGCTTCATATGTCTCAGGAGCCAGATGGCACAAGATACCGTGTAGCCCAGAGTGAGGGCTAGGAGCTGACAGAAGGCGCTTTGTTCTAAATTGCTGTCTCATGATAAAGCCAACAGCTTCTGAAATTTCAGCCTCTGCATTATTTCTCTACATCCCGGCACATTTTCTAGACCAGAAATATGGTCCAAGAAAGGACATAATGACTTGCTATCGTAACATCACCCAGGGCCCCCTTGATTTCCGTCCTATGCTCCCTCCCCAGGATAATTACTCATCAGACATTTGAGGCATTGAGAGGGACAGAGGACTGAAACTCTGAGTTTCGACTGTCCTTGATGTCTCTCTGCTTATTAATTGGCGAGCTCGAGGCCTTTCATAGACTAGTGTGTTCCATCTCTCTTTGTGCTACTCTCTCAGATATTCATATCGGTGGCATTTCAGCAGAGAGCTTTTCCCAGGGTGTATGAGAGTGAGCACAAGAGAAAAGGAATCAATAAACCCAAGCCAGGACAAGTGGAAAGATAGCGTGAGAGCCACTCAGGCCTTGGATCATGGAGTAAGTTTCCTTTGGGAAAGGGGAGAAGAGAACTCAATAGGAGTTTGGAAAAAGTGAGTTTCAGCCTGCTGAGTGTTCATGTTTCTGGATCAAGCACAGGGGAGTCAGCAAACTCAGTCCTCAGCGGGAGGGCTATGGAAAAGGCTTCTCAGGAGGCAGAGAAGCAACAAGCTCATTCCCTTTCCATGAAAGTGAGTTTAGTCCAACTCTTCCTGGGAAATTGCAGCTAGGCAAGTTTGCAGGGTCCAGCCTTTCTGTTCCCTGTTCCCCATAAGCTCATTAGAGTATGACATGATTTCTACATGGGGATTTTGAAGGATATCACCTTTTTTTTCATTTTTTAAATTATTTTTAAATTTTTTTCCTTGGTTACATGATTCTTGTCTCCTACTCTTCTTCCCCCCCTCCCTCCCGGAGCTGACAAGCAATTCCACTCGGTTATACGTGTATTATCACTCAAACCTATGTCCATATTATTCATTTTTGTAATAGAGTCATCTTTTAGAACCAAAACCCCAAATCCAATACTGCAACTTAAGAAATCCAGTGTACCCCACTTGGGATTCCTTAAGTTACAGTACCCATATAAACAAGTGATAAATCATTTGTTTTTCTTCTGCATTTCTACTCCCACAGTTCTTTCTCTGGATATGGATAACATTCTTTCTCATAAGTCCCTCAGTATTGTCCCAAATCATTGCACTGCTTTTAGTAGCAAAGTATTACATTTGATCATCCCACAGTGTTTCAGTTACTGTGTATAAGGTTCTCCTGGTTCTACTCATTTCACTCTGCATCAGTTCACATAGGTCTTTCCAGTTCTTAAAGAAATCATCTGGTTCATCATTCCTTATAGCACAATAGTATTCCATCACCATCACATACCACAATTTGTTCAGCCATTCCCCCATCGAGAGACATCCCCTTATTTTCCAATTTTTTGCCACCACAAAAAGGATATCACTTTATTAACCTAGGGATCAACCATAGGAGATTTAAGCATCTAACCCAATCCCTTCATTTTCTGGATGAAAGAACTAAAACCTAGAAAGATTAAGTGCTTTACACAAGGTCACCTAGGAGTAAGCTTTCATGGGATTTGAACACAGGTCTTCTGGCTCCAGTATCAACTCTCTTTCTGACCACACTGCCTCTCACTAGCATTCAAGTATCCCTGTCAAAAACAACTCTGATTTGTTGAGTGGGACTGGTAACTTTATGGCTCCCCAACTGTAAAATCAGTAGAATAATCTTTGATCTGGGTCATATGGAAGCTCCAGCATAGGAAGTACCTTGAGTGGAGAGAATATAAGCATATCAAATTTGACCTGTAGATAGACCCTCATCCCTACCCGACTCATTACCCATGGAGAGATATGGGTGTATTTGAAATCTCTGACTGCATTCTCTGAACCTGGAACTCTTAATTGGGGGTCAGAGAAGCTGGAGATCACAGCCCAAGACCACTAGAAAGATCCTGTGAACAAGGAGAAGGAATAAAATGGTCTCTGCATCAAGAAAGTAGATGGTGGACCTGTATTTTAGGGATAATATGGAAGGAATTTTCTAACAGGCAGCTGGCTAGCCCAGACTTGATAATTTCCAGTGCTGGGGAACTTACTACTTCCTAGAGGAGCCCTTTCTGGTTCTAGATTGTTGATTATTAAGAATTGTCCCTTTAATCTGAGCCAAAATCCAGCTCCCTGTGAGTCCCTTCTATTACCCTTATTTCTGGTCTCTGATCTCTAGTGGAACAAGTTTGATCTCTCTTCCACAAGACTTCCCTTAAGTACTTGAAGACTAATCATTTTTCCTCCAAATCTTTCTTTCTTTAAGTTAAATATTCCCAGCTAAAACATCAGATGCTCCTGTGACCTAGTGTCCAATTCTTTTCATTAATCTGGAGTCAGCAACCCTTCTATGCCTTCTAACTGTGAAACTCTATGATTCTGTTCAGGCAGCATTGCCTTAAGCCCCTTCCCTAAAGCTGTGAGAGTACATTCAGGGGGATTTATGGAAGGAATTCCAATCCCTCCTTACATCTAGTTTAGACCTGAGTCATAATTGACAATTATCTCCTTACGGTAGGGGGCAAAGTGATCACATATGTATCTCCTCGTATAGAATATAACAGAAGTGGTTTCATGTTTGTCTTTGTATTGCCAGTGCTTAGGACCAATGCAGAGCTGGTAGTTAGTTGTTGAATTGGGAAATACAATAAAGATATCAAAAAAGTTGATTTAAAAAACCATGCTTATTGATATATTATCCCTGATATATATTTTTTTAACATTTATTAATATTCATTTTTAACATGGTTACATGATTCATGCTCCCCTTTCCCCTTCAACCCCCCCCCGCGCCCC
>NW_025372984.1:0-3696 GCF_016433145.1 Gracilinanus agilis
TTATATATAAATCTATATATCTATATATGCACACACATATAAAAGTAAAGGAAATTTATCAAACACATAATGATACATAAAACTTCATGAATACTCAAGAAAGCATATGACCCCTGCAGCACCTTCCAAAATGGTTCAAAAGTGAAATCTAAATCTTGAAATAATTCAAAATGGAATGGTAGAATTTATGGCCTAGTAAAAATGATGAATAATTTAAGACTATTGTGGCAATTATCTCCAAGGAAATGAAAAAGAGAAGACATAGGAATACAAATATAATGAATTAAATGATGCTATGAAAGAACAATAGCAAAAAAAAAATAAAAGATCCTGATCTCTACACAATTGAGCATATTGATCTTTAAGATAAGATGCATAAAATAACTTAAGGATATGAGGTTTAATAAAAGAATAAGTCAAAATTTTAAAAAAGGAGCAACACAAGGTAAAAAATAGAAGCAGTTTTTTAAAATTAACATCAACACAAATATAAAGAAATAAATAGATAAGGAGGTAAAATGCAGGCAGGCAGATAAGGGGAAAGAGAGAGACAGAGAGGAAGACAGAGATATAGAGTGTTATGATGATAATAACAGATAGTTTGGATAAGCAGATAAATGTGTCAGGGCCAAATAGAGCTTTAAGTCAAGAACCAGAGATTGACAGGCTACAATGAGGAAAGGAGGGGGTAAAACACTCCTGATTCTCAAACCCCTCCCCCTCTAACTGCTTCTGCTTCAGTTGGTAATAAAGACAGGAATAAGATTCTTCTGGTAAGTTTCTCTTATGGATGAAACCCCAATAATGTTCCTTTTCATTAATTTATATTCCTCTCAGGTCAGTTAGAGGAGATATAACAGCTAACTATCTAACTATTGAGGACAGAGGAGATCTTCTTTAAACTGGCAGCCAACAGGATTCAAACTAAATATACAGACTGAATTGTAAATATCTTCCCAAATAATTATCAGGCACAGATTTGAAGGTAAAAAATTATATTAGGAATTAACAAGGAAAATTAGAGAAGTCAATGAAGGTTTTAGGATAAAGGAAAGGTGACCCTGAACTGTTAAATTGATGCCCCCTCCCCCCCTCCTCACCGGAGGGGAAGAAACACTTAACTAAAACTGGCTCTCTTGCTATTGATAAATATCTTACTCTCTAATCACTAAGTAATTACATAATTATATTAATGAAGAATAGTAATAACAAACAGGCTAACCCTGAGTAGAAATCACTAGCTTATGCTACAATAGCCACCTCAGGAGAAACCCCAAGTCAGGAGAATCAAGCAGAGTGTCTGCTCACATCCAATCCCACAAATTAACTTTCTTCAACCCTTCTCAACTGCCCCTCACCCAAAGTTCTCTAGGGGGGTCCACTGGAATTCTGGGTGAGGCTCTCCCTGTACCTTTGCAGGGATTCCATGCTTTGCATCTGCACACAACATAGAGACAGAGACAAAAATTGCAAAAATCCTGAGCTTTAAAATCTAAGATCGTGAACAATTTAAGGACAGTGACTATCTTTCTGAGCTACCTAGTCTGTATTAGAAATATAATCTTTGTATTTTCAACATTATCACAGTGTCTGGAATAAAATATATATTTTGTATATTACCTATCTTCTCTCTGTTATCTAGCATATCTATTATCATAATCATCTGCAAAAGTGAACATTTTACTTTCTTTTTTCGTTCCCTTAATTTCTTTTCCTTGTCTTATAAGTAGCATTTTTAGAATTATATCAAATAATAATTGCCAAATTGGACATACATGAATTTGCCTTTGATCTTATTGGAAAGGGCTCTAGAGTTTTCACATTATTTACAATTTTGGATAATGGTTTTAGATTGACATTGCTTTTTAATGTTTTTTTCCTAACAGAAATGAATTATTATACTCATCTGTCAAAAGCTTTCTTTTGGTCCAATATCTGCAAATACATAATGATTTTGTTTTTATTTTATTTTGTTGCTAATTTGAAGGATATATTAGTAATGCATATTAATTTTAAAATTTTGCCATGTGTAGTTTTAATTTTTTTTTGGAAGAGGGAAGTGTTATTGTTTTATTTTTCCATAGATCAAGTTGTTACATAATTAACATCCACTCCTTGGTAATATTCTTCTAAATTAAGATTGTGGGATGTTAGTCCTTAATGGACTGACTAAATATTCTTTCCTCCCCTGTATTCATGCTCCACTCAGGGTGTACAAGTCAAAACATAGAATTTTATCTGTAATTTTTCTAATATTGCCATGCTCTGGATTCCTGTAATAAAGTCAGTCTGGTAATAAAGCATCCTTTAAACATGTAGCTATTGACATTTTTTCAATACAGTCAATCCTTAGTACTTGATGATTTTACAATTCATAGAATTTGGAATTAAACACATTTTGAGGAGAAAAAAATTTGTCCCAGTATTTGACACTTACTTGATATTTATGCCTTTGCTAGAATGTGTTGGTGTCATGATCTTAGGAAGCCTATGCCTGAGGTAGCTCCAAAAAAGGCTCATATGTTAGTTCTGGAGCATAAAGAAAGACTCAGTACTGAGGAGAAATAGGAACTTCAAAGTGATCGGCAATAGTTAGTGGCAGGGTAAATTTCTTCAGGTGTTTTGGAGGCAAAAGTGGATGCCTCCACTTCACTAATCAAGGAAATATGTGCAAAATGTGAGGAAGTACAAAACTTTGTTGAAAAAAATATCACTCTGATGAAACTTTAAAAAGAAGAATTGTAAATTTGTTAAATGACCAGAACATTTCCCAGGTTAGAGAAATTTTGCAAAGTGCAGAAAAATAAATATCACTGAATAGGATTCTTGTAAAGCTTATACCTGGTGAATCTCAAGCAGGGTTCAGTGTTGATAAGGTACAAAAAAGAGAAATAGAAAAAATTCTAGAAGAGCAATTGCTCTCAGTTTTTATGGAAGAGTTCTCTTCCAAACAATAACATTGTTCCTCCCATGCATCCTCTTAGGCCATCAACTCCTCTCATTATAAAAAATAGAGTTAAATTATTTTAATTAAACAAATTATTGTTTTTATTCATGCCCCTATATTATCAATACTTATTTAATAAAATATAACTGTTCTTCCTTATACAATTTGGGCTTTGGCATTACTTATAATGCTTTAATTCCATTTATATTATTCCTTAGGGGAAAATTAATTTGGTACCAGATTTTCTTGTTACTCCACCTGCCTTCTAGAGAAATTAATGATAAGTATCAAGGTATTACTGTATAATATTCATTATTTTGGTATTAATAATTATTAGTATATTGCTTTATTTTCATGCTTTCCTTCATCCTATTTTAAGTTATGAATATTGTTTGATCTTCAGTTTCTTACCACTCATGGTCTATCGAATATCTCAAAACGGATGTCACAAAATCATCTTAAACTTAATATGTCTAAAACCAAATTTACAATCTTTTTTTCCCAAGTTCTTCCTCCCTAATGATTCTGTTACAGTTGAAGGTCCAATCAGCTTCCTAATTGACTAGGTTCACAACTTAGATGTTATGCTTATCACCTCACTTTCATCCCCCTGTCTCATCTTCAAACCTGTGTCCATGTCTTGTTGATTGTCCCTTCACACAACTTCTCATGTATGTCTCCTTTTCTCCTCTGACATTTGAGATTTTATAATATAATATAATATAATATAATATAATATAATATAATAT
>NW_025372985.1:0-3501 GCF_016433145.1 Gracilinanus agilis
TTCTTTCTTTCTTTCAAATAGTTCTTCCCCCACCCTCACCCTCCCCGCCCATCTTTGATTTCTCTGGGAACCAGTCCTGGTAGTGGTATTCCTGGATCAAAGAGTAAGTAGAGATTGATAACTAGAAAATTAGGATTTTAAGGAAAATTTCACTAACATAGGTGCTTCTACATTAAACATGGAAAGTTTCTAAAAACATATGGGGCTTTCCTTGAAGATTAAGGGATGATATGTAAATATATAGAAGCTTAGGGAAATAGCAACTTCAAAGAATGTTAATAATACAGAAGAGAAATGAGAGTAATTTCAGAAAATAAAACTAAGGTAGAATGAGAAATCATAGACATTATTTGTTGTTCAATAGTGTCTGACTCTTGAAGACCACTTGGACCATACTGTCCATGAGGTTTTCTTGGCAAAGATACTGGAGTTGTTTACCATTTCCTTCTCAAGTGGATTAAAACAAACAGGTTAAATGACTTGCCCAAGTTCACATAGATAGAAAGTGTCTTAAACTAGATTTTGAAATCAGATATTCCTGATCGAAGCCCAGTCCTCTATACTCAACCACCTAACTGCTTCAACAAGTCTTACACAAATGTAGATGGTTATTCTAGCCAGGATAAAAAGTTATTTTCCCCCTAAAGGCAATAGGATGCCACTGAAACTTTTGAAGGGAGAAATAAATAGCTAGGCCTATTCTTTAGGAAGATTATTTGGATTCAATGTGCAGAATGGAATGCAGGCTAACTAGTAAGGATATGAAGAATCAGTTGATGATGAGCCAAGTAGAACTTAGAAGAGAGATTAGGTATTGATAATATATTATATAATGTAATAAATAAAATATTATCATTAATAACCATACACTTCTCCCTCCACTACACACCATTCACTACTATTCTCATCCCAAACTAGCTCAGACTTAACTGTTTATACCCCTGAGGGCAGGGATCATTTTGCTTCTTTTTTGTTCACTTTGACTTGGTATCCTTTCATCACCTCCTGCTACTTCCTTTTCCCCTTCTAATGTCTTGAACATAATGAATTGTTTGTGTTGAATTGAACCAGAAAAAAAAAGGGTTTCATGGATATCGAAAAAATATATGTCAAAGAGGATAGCTTAGGACCAATATTGCTATTCTCTATGACTGTAAAAACTGCTTTTTTTTTGTCTTTATTGTGTATGACCTCACTTCTCATAGGGAATAAAATCCTAAACGGAGAGATGGAAGGGAACATAGAGGTCATGTATTCTGTTCAAAAGGTAGTGGAGAAACACTGAGCTTGTGGTATTGATAATAGAAGGGGCTGTGTCTCTCCCAGTCTGACAAACTCTACTGGACTGAATCTAACACATTGTCTCTTTTAACAGTTACCCAAGCAAGTAACCAATGATAAGTTGTGTGTGTGCTGCCAATTTCTCTAGCTCTTGACTTGGGGTTGGGTTTGTTGTTGATATGGGCTACTACTGATATGCTAGTTGGATAATGCTAAGATTCTGACTGTGTGAAACAAATTCCCCTACCTAATAGCTTTATATATTTCACTAATTAGGAAAGGTACTCCAATCCCTGGTTTGAACTTATTAACAGAATTTATTTCTTACTCAACAAGGGATTAGGAATAAGGAAGTGGGATAATGGATTTGGGAAATATTAAGCTAAATCTAAATAAACAAAGGTGAATTGAAATCAATTGGATGAAAGGTTTGGTAATAGGCAGGAGCTATCTCCTCCCTCTCTCAGTCCCCGTCTTAGCCTGGCTGTGGCACAAACCAAAGGATAGTGTTATGAGTAAGATCAGATTAGCTAGTTATTAGGTATTGATTATATATTGATTAGGAAGTACCTAGCAGGAAAGAGGTGGAGCTGGGAATTCCAGGTTGGAATGAAGGAGGAGGAAGTCTTATCTGTGTTCTGTGTGTGGACTCCATGAGTGGTAGGCAAAAACTGTTGCCAGCCTGGGAGACCTCAGAGCAAAGGACACCTTGCATCCTGTTTTCCCCTGGGATCCTGTGTGGTGTGGCATCTAAAAAGAACAAGATCTACAGAGCCAAGAAGCTTGTGCTTCAAGCAAACCCTTTACTTCTTGGTTCCTGAGACAACTGTAGCTCCTGGCATCCAGACATCATCAGTGGATTGCAGTGAGAAATCCCAAAGCCACAAAGCCTAGCTGCACTCAAGCCTGGCAGGTTCCAGGTGTGAGGCAGAAACCCAGAGACTCCAGTATAGCTCCTTGGTCCCTGTTAGATAGCTTAGATTAGTGTAGTTGAATAAGTCCTTCCCTGTCCCTTTGGGTTTTGTTATTAGATGTTAAGATTTTAGAGTAGTCATTCCTATCCCTCCTTTTAGTTGTTTCTAATTAAAACCCAATTTCACCTTGTTACCTTGTCAGTTAATTCAAGGCCTCTGGCCAGAGTGACAGTTGGCTGTTATTTTTCCAGTTGGGAGTGGTGTAGCTGTACAAGACTTCAGTGTTCAGTTTTAGTCTCTCTTACATCCTAGAGAGTGTTCCCACAAACCCCATAGTTGATTTTAATATCCCTGGTGACCCCATTACTTATATTATCTTATAATAGGGAAGGTTAGTGATATTCTTCTTGTTGGTTGTGATGATATTTTTCTCAGCTATATTAATTAGCAGGTAATTGATTTCCTATGGCAAACTAGATATGGATGTTGGATTGCAGGTCTGGGCCTACCCTCCTTCCATTCCACCCTCCTCCCAAAAAATTCTCCAAATGAGACCCAGTGTGCTGTTGCCCCTGGGTATTTATAGTGTGGTTCCAACTGTCTTTTGGCCCTGGCTCACCCCACCCTGGGCATATTCCAAGGTCTTCAACCAATGTTCCTGTCACTCAAGGTATCCTTCATCTTGTCCAAGAAGTTCCTTATTAAAATTACAACACTTTTATTTGACACATGAGCAAATCAATTGTACTCATAACTCTATTCATGAGAAACAATAAAACAAAATGATTTCCACCAAGTCTATGGTCTAAGATGTATTTATTTTATATCTTTGGAAATTAAAATCACTTAGAAGAGATTTCTCTCAATCATAGTAGACTTGTCTTTTCAACATTTAAAAAAAAATTATGTTTATGCTAGATGGATAGATTGAGAGCATAGTTCCAATGAAGTCATACGACAAAGGGTTTAGACATGAGTAGACTTTAAGGAAATAAAGACAGAAGATGCTAGAATAGGCAACTCTTCCTAAGAATTCTGTAGTGAAAAGAGGGAGAGATTGTAGCTCTACCTTGGCTTATGTGTAGATGGAATTAGTTCTAGCCCATTCATAGCTAAACCCTACTTAACCTAGGCATAGAAATTATGCCACCCTCACCTTCCTTAGTGAGGAGGGGAGACGAGTTACCCACACGTGACAATAAGTAACAAATCAAGAACAAGGGACTGCCTTTTGGGCAGTCCAAATCAAAGTAGAGACTGCCATTTGTCTGCTTGAAATAGAGGTGGACCCACAGGAAGTGACAAA
>NW_025372986.1:0-3531 GCF_016433145.1 Gracilinanus agilis
AATAAAGACTCAAAATCTATTTCCATATAATTCATATTTGTAATTGAGGACTCTTCTAAAATCCACAACCTGAAATCATATACCAATACAACAGAGTGATAAATTATGTTTTTTCTTTTTCATTTCTATTCATTTATTTCTTTCTCTAGATGTGGATAACATTCTTTTACGTATATTCCATGGGACTGTTCTTGATCATTGCATTCCTATTAGTAATAGAGTCTATTACATTTTATTGTTCTAAAACATTTTACAATCTGTGTACAACGTTCTACTGGTTCTGCTTATTGCACTCCACATCAATTCATGGAAGTCTTTCCAGTTCATATAGATATCAAGCAGTAAATCATTCCTATATAACAAAATAGTATTCCATCACCATCATATAACGCAATTTGTTCAACCATTCCATAATTGAAAGACAACCCCTTGTTTTCCAATTTTTTGACACCACAAAAAGTGTAGCTATACATATTTTTGAACAAATATTTTTCTTTTATCTCTTGGGTATAAACCCAGTAATGTTATAGTTGGATCAAAGCTATGCAAACTTTTTAAGCCCTTTGGGCACAATTCCAAATTGCCTTCCAGAATGGCTGGATCTATTCACAACCCCTCCAGCAGTGCTTTAGTGTCCCAATTTTGCAACATCTTTGATAAGCCTCCTTCTTTCCTTATTTTATCAAATAGTTTGGGTAGTATTGAGATTAGTTGCTCTTCAAATGTTGATAGAAAACACTTGTGAATCCATCTGGTCCTAGGAATTTTTTATTGCATTTTTGTGATTTCTTGTTCAATTACTTTTTCTGAGATGGAATTATTTAAGTATTCTTCTCTCTCTTTTGTTAATGTAGGCAATTTATATTTGTGTAAATATTTACTCATTTCCCCTAGATTGCCATATTTACTGGCATATAATTAGGCAAAGTAGCTCTTAATAATTGCCTTAATTTCCTCTTCATTAGAAGTGAGATTACCTTTTTCATTATTGATACTATCTCTTCTTGTAGTATGATCGATCTTAATACTATGATTCTCTTCATTCCTGCTTGATTAGATTAACCAATACTTTATCTATTTTATTTGTTTTTTTCAAAGTACCAATACCTAGTCTTATCTTTTACTTCAATAATGCTTTTACTTTCAATTTTATTATATTTCTTCTTTAATTTTTAGGATTTCCAATTTAGTTTTTATTTGGGGATTTTCAATTTGTTCTCTTTACAATTTTTTTAAGTTGCACATACAATTCATTGATCTCCTCTCTATTTTCTTGATATATAATTATTGACATAAATTATCCTAAGTGCTTTTTGGCTTTATCCCATGGATTTTGATTATGTTGTCTCCTCATTGTGATTCTCTTTAATGAAATCAGTAATTGTTTCTATGATTTGTTCTTTCACCCACTAGTTTTGAAGAATGAGATTATTTAGTTTCCAAATTATTTTAAATTTACCTCTACTTGAAATCTTATTAATTATGATTTCTCACATTATTATTTTTGCTTTTTTGTATTTCTTTGCAATATATTCATGCCCTGGTGCATAGTCAGTCTTTGTATATGTTCCATGTGCTGATGAAAAAAAAGTATTTATCCCTATGTATTTTTCTCTATTTTTCTAACATTTCATTCACTTCCCTTCTTTCTTATTTATTTTTTTGGTTCAGTTTAACTAGATCTGATAGGAGAAAGTTGCAGACCCCCACTAGTTTGGTTTTATTATCTATTTCATCCTTAGATTCATTTAGTTTCTTCTTTAGAAATCTAGATGCTATGCTATTTGGTGCATAAATGTTTAGAATTTATATTGCTTAATTGTTTATACTACCTTTTAGTAAGATGCAATTTCATTCTTTATCTCTCTTAATGAAAGCAATTTTTACGTTAGCTTTGCCTGATATCTTGCTTGCTACTCTTGCTTTTTTTAGATGATGCATAATAAATTCTGCTCCAGCCTTTTGCCTTTAAAGTGTATGCGTCACCCTGCCTCAAATGTGTTTCTTGTAAAAAGCATATACTAGGATACTGTTCTTTAATCCCCTCCACTATCTGCTTCCATTTTATGGGAGAGTTCATCCCATTTACATTCACAATTATCATTATTATGTATTGCCCTCCTTCTTATTTTTCCCATTTTATCAGCACTATTCCATTTCTCTCTGTTCCTCCTCACCAGTGTTTCCTTTTTTGTAAACACCCCCATTTACCTCTTCCACCAATTACCTCTCCTTTCCCTTATCTTATTCCTCGTCTACTACTTCTCCATGGGGTAAGATAAAATTCTATACCCCAATGTGAATATTTGTTTTTCTCTCTCTGAGCTAGTTACTATAAAAGTAAAGTATAAGCATTGCTTGTCACTATCTTCATTCTCCCACCCTGATGATATTTTTATTAGTTTATTTATTTAGAAAATTTTTTCCATGGTTACATGATTCATGATATTACCATCCCTCTTTCTTTATCCTTCACAGAACTTAAAAGCAACTCCACTGAATTATACATGTAACATTGTAAAAAAACCTATTTCCATATTATTAATATTGCAAGGGAATGATCATTTAAAGTCAAAATCCCGAATCATACAAACATTGAACCACGTAACTGATCATATATTTTTCTTCTGTGTTTCTAATCCCACAATTATTTCACTGAATGGGGATAGCATTCTTTCTCATAAGTCCCTTCAGATTTTCCTGGATCATTGCATTGCTACTAGTAAAAAGTCTATTAACATTCAATTATGTCACAATGTATCAGTTTCTCTGTACAGTGTTCTCCTGGTTCTGCTCATTAAGCCCTGTGTCAATTCCTGGAAGGTCTTTCCAGTTCACATGGAATTCCTCCAGTTCATTGTTCATTTTAGTACAATAGTATTTCATCACCAACAGATACCACATTTTGTTCAGCCATTCCCCAGTCAATGGACACCTCATCATTTTGCAATTTATTGCCAGCACAGAGAGAGCACCTATAAATATTTTTGTACACATATTTTTCCTAATTATCTCTTTGGAGTACAAACCCAATGGTGGTGTTGCCAGATAAAGGGGTAGACAGTATTTTAAAATTCTTTGAGCATAGTTCCAAATTGCCCTCCAGAATTGTTGGACCAATCCACAACTCCCATGATTTTGACACCTGGCCTCCAAAATGTATTATTTTCTTTTACTGTCTTATTGGCCAATCTGCTATGTATAAAGTTGATTAGTTGTTTTGATTCATATTTTTCTAATTGTGACAGATTTCTAACACTTTTTCATGTGCTTTTGATAGTTTTGATTTCTTTATATGAAAACTGTCTATGGTCCCTTGACCATCAATTGGGGAATGACTTGATTTTTTTTGTTTGTTGGTTTGATTGTTTTTTTTTTTTGTACAATTCACTTAGCTCCTTATAAATTTAAGATATTATACTGCTGAGAGCCCTCCCAGAAGAACAAGGTTCCATCAAGTCAGTGCAGTTTGACACGGTTCTACACTGACCTCTGTTACCTGAAAACTGGCCACAGGGTGGATGGAAAACC
>NW_025372987.1:0-2706 GCF_016433145.1 Gracilinanus agilis
CCCTATTTCTGTTCCTCCCTCTCGCTCCTATCCTGCTAATGAAATAACAATCCTGTTAGGATCTGCCTCATCATATAAGTGAAAAAAAAAATCACCAAAGAAATGGTATTCCACTGGTGGCCTAGACATCTAACTCAGTGGATCCTGTTGTGATTTGCTATCCTTTATCTGTATGTATTTGATTGTGTGTCCTTTGGGTATCTCTCTATACTCTAAGTTGGTTGCTTTGTCTCCTATTGGCCACCCAAAGGTAAATTTCCCCTCAGGGGACTTGCCTACAACTCTGATTGACTTTTTGATTGCCTGGCTGCTGTATTGTCTTCTGAAATTCTCCCAGACTATTTAAAACTCTCAGAGGCATGCATAGCTTGTAAATCAGCTGATCCCTTCTTGATCCAATTGAATTTCATACTTCAATAAAATATCATAACGGATAAATGATCCTGTTTACACATTTTAAATTTCATTCTATCCTTACATTGATTGCATTACATTAATTGAAGGAGTAAACAACATTCCTCACCTCTTACACTTAATATGAACATGTCTTCCCCAATGGAATGTAAGAGAAGGACTGTGTCATTTTTGTCTTCATATTCCTAGCATTAAACACCTTGCCTAGTACATAGTAGGTGACTAATAGATGCTTGTTGATTGATTTTTAGGTGCTTAATAAAGTCCTATTGATTAATTAATTGATTCCTTGAAATCAAATAGAAGAGTGTAAGAGTACTGGGACCTTGAATCCACTACCTCCAAAAGAAGTCCTTTGTATTGGAGAAACATTAGTTTTTGTATATCCATAGAATGAAGGAGTACAAAGCAACCTCAGAAGTAATCTATTATGCCCCATACCGGAGTAGGAGTCTATAATATCTCCCACAGATCATCATTCAGCTTCTGCTAGAAGACTTTCAGTGTTGAGAAACTCACTACTTCCTAGACAACTCATTCCACCTTTAAATAACTTTCTAGTCATTAGAAGTTTTTCCCTACATTGAGTCAAGTTCTATCTCTGCAGCTTTCATCCACTTCTTTTGTTCTTCCTTTTAGGGCTAAGGAAAAAGGGGAGAAAATTAAATTCCACAAACGTTTATTAGGCACTTTCTACATTCAAGGTACTATGCTAGTTGTTGGGGATATAAAAAGTAACACTTCCTGTCCAGAAGGAGTTTGCATTGACCTGATTGGGGGGAAAGATGGACAGGGGCAGGCTTGAACACTTACACAGATAGATACAATACAAGGTAGAGAGTGTGATGGGAGAAAAGGAAAACCAGACTCTTTGCTCTAATAATATATGGGGGCGGGGGTGGGGGAGAGAAAGAAGACTTTCAGATAGAGGAACCAGGGAAGGCTCTCAGAAACACCTGAGTTGAGACTTAAAGAACTGGCATCAGGAAGACCTGAGTTCAAATTTGACCTCAGATACTAGCTTTGTGATCCTGGCAAGTCACTTAACTCTGTATGCCTCAGTTTGCCTCCTTATCTTAAGGAGAGTCTGGACCAGCATTAGACTCAGGGCACCTGCTGGGGGCACTCACTTTCCCTCTCTGGACCTCATTTTTCAAATGAGAAGATTGAGCTCGCTGACTTCTAGAGGTTCCTTCTGCTTCTAATCTGTGAACCTATCCAGCCCTTTGATTCCTAGATCCCGTTGTCCTATCCAAAGAAAAAGAGGAGTCATTTAATAACACTAATTAAGAGCCTAAACAAGATGAAGAAGAAAATGACAAACCGCTCCAGTATCTTTGCCAGAAAACCCCCCCCAAAGAGTGGGATGTGACTGAAATGATTGAAAAACATTTGTAAAACCCTTAGCCCATAGTCCCCAGCATGTAGTAGGTGCCAAACAAATGCACATTCCTCCCTGCTCTCCTTCCTTCTAGCCAACTCCAGCTTATCATAGCCTCCCTAAATTGTGGTGTCCAGCACAGAACAGTTTTGCAGATGAGGTCTGACTCCCTGGGCCCGAGATGGTGCCTTTTCTTTTGTGAGAACATTTGAGTTGAGCATTCCATCTATTTCATAAGAAGGTCCAGTCACACCTCCCCAGAGAAGAGAGATGCTCAGAGGAGGTGGTTACCTCCAGGGGAAAGGCCCCAGGGCCCAGGGAGGGGGGGGGGTGGTGGGAGTGGGAGGGATGGGGGGTGGATTGCCCCCACTCACAGACTTCCAGTAGAGTTGGAAGGAACGTTGTCACACAGAAAGCTCACAGCTAGAGGGCATCCTGTCCAATCTGTTTTTGAAAATCTGAGATGATCTTGGCATAAGATCTCCCTTCTTTGGGCCTCAGTTTTCCATTCTGTAAAATGAGGGGCTAGATTATATGGTCAGGGACGCATATCTTGGTCGAGACAGTGGGAGAGGGATAGGAGAGCATGGATGTCAAAGCTGGAAGGAACTTTACAGATCTTTTAGTCCCCCCAACCTTCCTCTTTTGATAGAGATAAAAAAAAAAACTCAGCTTTTCTAACTCTCATACCACCAGGTGAAAGGAAAAAAGACTGAAAAGAAGAGAAGATGAGGGAGAAAAAAGAGGCTGGAGAGAGAATGGAGGGAAGAGGAGGAGGGAGAAGGGACAAAAGAGAGAGGGGGAAAGAGAATGGGAGGGAGGGGAAGAGGGAAAGGGGGGAGGGGGAGAAAGACAGAGAGAGAAGGAGAGGGAGAGGGAAAGGGAAGAGAGAGAGAGAGAGAGAGAGAGAG